>NC_133326.1:513683553-513906053 GCF_042186555.1 Aquarana catesbeiana | reverse complement strand
ATAATTTGGCACTCAAAATTGGGTATACATATCAATTGACAGTAGTGGCTAAATATGTTTGGCACCTGCTTGAAATAATTAGGGTGTCTGATTAGACTCTTTTATTAAAGAGAAGTATTCACATTGAATTTGCTATTCATGAGAAGCAAACTGTGTGTCATTGATGAACCCAAAAAAATATACTCAAACTATTGTCCTTTTTTTATACACAGGATGAGTCCATCCAGGAGGAATGTGGGGAAAGTGGCAGGCAGGAGGAGACCAGGCCCATGGACAGCCTGGAGGAGGCCGGATTCACCATCATCCTGGAGGAGGCTGGGCCCAGTGTCAGGCAGGAGGTGGCTGCTCCCAGTGAGGTGGCTGCTCCCAGTGAGGTGGCTGGGCCAAGTGAGGTGGCTGGGCCAAGTGAGGTGGCTGGGCCCAGTAGGAGCCTGACCGAATCCCAAGTGCCTCCCCTCCACCTTCCCAAAAAAAGGGCCAGGAAGGGGATGGTCACACAGGACGCATCCCTGCGCCTCATGCAAGAGGCCACCCGTTTTTTAAGGAGCCCCCCCGAAGCGGAAGAATCCTATGGCTGCTACTTAGCCAGCAGGCTTCTTCAGATGAATAGGGAGCAGCGCCTCATTTGTGAGCGCCTATTTGGGGAAACAATCCATAAGGGGCTGCAGGGCACGCTAACACAAAACACCCAACTACATGAGGCAGCCCCCCCTCCTCCTCCTCCTCCTCCTCCTCCTCCTCCTCCTCCTGCCACAACTGAAACACCAGAGCCACAGCCTCAAAAGAAGGCTACAGGGAAGGCTGCAGGGCAGCGTGGAGGAAAGGCTGCAGGGAAGAGAAGAAAATGATGACCTGGGTTCAGTCTGGTCTGACAGAAGACGCAGGCTGTTGTAGGACCACAGTCTGGGGACATCTAGATCATCTGCTGGTGCTGTTGATCTCTGGGATTCTTGGACCAGATTGTGCTCCCTCTTATATGGACTCCGCAAGATCCCAATTTTTACACCGACTTTTTCCAGCGTTGACTTCCTCTTTATTTTATTTTGACCATGAATAAATGGATCATTTTTTGAGTTTAGCAAAAGACTTTTTATGTTTTTTCTTTGACATCATTGATTTTACACACAATGTTAAATTAACAAGGGACAACAATCTCATTGAGTTAGAAAAAAAACACACCAAAAATACATTACTAATGTTAATAATGTTCAAGTGGTAAGTCTTGAAAATCCAAAAATTTACGTAACCAAAAACGGTGCTTTGGGTTAACTTTATCTAAAAACTAAAAAATAATCACTATAAAAAAAAAAAAACAGAATAATGGGTTCTTTGTGGTAACTTTACAAACCTAAAAAAAAAAAAGGGGAAAAAGTATTATTAGTATGGAAACATTGTTTTTAAAATGCATACTATATCATTCATGAGATCAAAGAGAAAAAGAATCCAGAAATCAGTTTGGGAGAACTCTGATTATGAACAGCAAAACACCTTCGTTCTTTATAGAGCCTTCGTAAAGAAGAAATAAAATGCGCTGCATTCAACGATCACAGATTTTGCAGCGTGATGAATGTGCTACCTACAATACGAACACTAGTTTTACTAGACCGAGTGCTTCCGTTTAGTTTTTGCTTATGAGCATGCGTCGTTTTTTTGTCCGTCGGACTAGCATACAGACGAGCGGACTTCGGGGTCCGTCGTACTTACGACGTAAAGATTTGAAGCATGCTTCAAATCTAAAGTCCGTCGGATTTGAGGCTAAAAAAAGTCCGTTGAAAGTCCGGAGAAGCCCACACACGATCGGATTACCAGCCAGCTTTAGTCCGTCAGCGTCCGTTGGACTTTTGTAGACG
The DNA here is from genome assembly GCF_042186555.1 of Aquarana catesbeiana. Lineage (NCBI taxonomy): Eukaryota > Metazoa > Chordata > Amphibia > Anura > Ranidae > Aquarana > Aquarana catesbeiana. The sequence goes on along the minus strand of NC_133326.1, from coordinate 513,904,203 downwards.
AAAAGTCCGACCGTGTGTACGCGGCATAATACTGACTGTTAGAGCTGATGCTGTCCTCCAATCCAGTTCTGGAATGTGGGTGGGTTGTCAACTTCCTCAAGTACAGCTCAGGACTGCTGGTCCTGCTTTGTATATGATGACATTGGTGAGGGGGACAACCACACAGCCAGTGAAGAGGAGCAGCTTTAAAATCACAACAGACATTAAAGCTGGGTTTCAGTCGATTCTAACAGCTGTTTACATTAGAAGCCTGTCAGGAGTTGCAATTTTAGTGATTTTATTGTGAATTTAAGCCACAGTTCACACTGATGCGGCGTAGGAGTCAGTGATTCCTGTGCATTTCTCGCACCGCATCATAATCGCACTCCATTCATGCAAACCGATGCAGGCATCTATGTTAAAATAATGACACCACAAAAGCTGTTTACAAATTACAGTGCGATTGGCTGAATTGGATTGCATGGATGTTCACACCCATGCAGTCTGATTCCAGCATGGAAAAAAAAGGGCATGTACCTTTTTTGTGCAGGTGCAGTGCGAGTTGAACCATACAAAATGAATGTGCTCAAATTGCACTGCAAAGAGCCGAATGTGATTTGAACAGGAATGCAGTGCGATTCTTCTCCGAATCTCTTGCGGTTCCCCGCACCGCATCAGTCTGAACATAGTCTGAAGGTCATTTCATTAGAGTATCTGCAGCCTCAGAAGTTGTGGAGTGCATGTTTTTAATTGCTTCTTAAGAATATGTAAATGCCTTCATGTCCAATGTGCATAATACAAGTATTTTTGATACTTGTACCACACCTCTCACAGGGTAGTACCACACCACAGGGTGGTACTGTCGACAGTGCTGTGTCTTGGCCCAGGCCGACAGGGCCCAGTTTCGCGGGGAGGCAGCAAAAAAATGGACAGTGACTGACCAGACCAGGTGCACGTAATTTAACTGGCCTAATGCTCCATCTACCCTCCTCCGCGTGGCATACATTGCATCTTCTCCGCGGCCCGGAGCAAAGAGAGGAAGAGGTGGAGCTCAAAAAGGAAAAGGCAGAGCCTAAAGAGGAAGGGTGTGGTTTACAGATGATAGGGCGTGTCTTAAATAGGAAGGGGTGTGGCCTTGACAGGAAGGGTGGGTCATATTTAAATTAGGGGGTGCATGAGTTTAGTCAGGCCTAGGGCAGCACAAAACCTAAATACACCACTGGGACACGGGCGGCACAGAGGGGGATACCCGGAGGGGTGATTGGTGCGGCAGTGGGGGCAGTTACAAGCACCCATCTCCCTGACAGCCGTGGGAGGGAGAGGAGGAGTGGCTGTCAGAAAAGCTATACAGGGAGATCAGTGCTTGTAACTCCCCCCACCACCGCACCAATTACCACTGAGGCTGCCTAAGTATAGGGTCAAGCATCGGAGCATGAGCATGTAGCTGAGAGAGGCCACACCACACTTGCAGTAGCTGAGCTAATGATCTGCAGCAAGGTGAGAGACCCACCACTATCAGAACGGGCGTGTGAGGCGCTTCTCAGGAAAACCCAGCTACTCTGAGGAGCATCTCCCCAACTACTACCAGAGTACTCCAGTTACTGTAGGGTAGGGGAATTTCCAAATTTAGACTTGAACCTGGTTGCGAACAAACACAAGCTCGTGCCTATTAAAGACTTTGCTATGCAGCCACATGTTACCCTGACTGAGCCACAGAGACCTTGCTGTGAAGAGTCCATGTGTGTGCAGCTTTCATGATCTGTTTTGTATTTTTCTCTTTGACATGCAGAGCCTGTTTTACATTATTGGTCCTAACTTTGCACCTCTTTAGTACAATGCAAGTTACAGTTCATCTCTGTCTGATCATTCCACCAATTAATTATTCTGTTAAATGTAATTTAGTGGCATTTGATTTTAGTTGAACATTCACACAATCAAAAATCTATGGTGTAGCCCTAGTTGGTCAAATCACAAAGTATATGATTGGTTCCTGTGAAACTGAGGTTGCACAGATGACTGGTGCCCCAATAACCTGCCTTGAACCTTTTATTGGCCTAAATGAGTTATTAATAGTATCTAAACAAAAACCATCATTCTTATATGGGGTATTTTAATTACTTTATGGCAGCAAATATTTCAAAAATCATGCAAGTTTTGATGTTGTGCTATGTCATTTGGAGACATCTGTAGAGCAGAGTTAACATACATTAAAAACGCTTTGAACAAGAGTTAAGGCATAATAACAGCTTTGAGTCTCTAGGACCCCAGGAATTCACACGTTTTGCTTGCATTGTTATTGTGAGCTGTTTGTGTTTCTCCCATTAGACAATTGCTTTGCAATTCTTTCCTTCATTCCGTGACTCTAATTACATAATTGAACAGCTAAAATCTCATTTTTCCAGGAAGCGCTAAACATTAGCATCTTAATGAAATCCTTAATGAGCTGTCTTGTGTGCATTCCAATCATTGGCTCCACCGCGGCCCATGGTCAGGGATGAGCCCCCCATGAGGAAAGCTGTGATTTGGATCTTGATAACCCTGAGATGTCCATCTTATCCAGGATGATTAAGCTGGGGCTTCAAGCACCTGAGGACTTGTTCATACGGATAGGATGATGTGGAGAGGAAAAGGGGAGCTGATGTTATAGACCCATTTAAGATGTAATAACCCTTAATTTGCATCAACATAAGCACATTTGTCACACATAAGATCTCACAGCAATGACAGAGCAGATTGAAATGAAGTTTTAATTCATGATGAGTAATCAGAGGTAGGAAATCAGGACTTTTTTTTTTTTTTTGCTGCTTCAAGTTGTTGCTGCTTCTAGTTAAAATGCATCTATGCTTGGACTACAGACATTAAATTATTTACATATTCCTAATTCCTTAATAAGGGCCTACACTGATCTCTGTAGTTGCAGGCACTGTGGTGCAATTTTCAAACAGAGACAAGAAAAGCACATCTCTCCTCTTCTTGTTTTACCTGGCACCAGAGACCTTGCAACTTGCTAATCTTTTAATGTAAACAAGCAGCAGGTGCTGTAAGCTAGTAGGGCTAGTTTACACTTGTTGTTTGGGGGGGGGTAAAAACACAGTGCCCTCCAACTTACCCCCCCCCGGTAAGCAGACAGAAATGTTCACATACTGCAGTCACGATGCTTCGCTTTGCGCCCATGGCGAAATCTATCCTCTATCACATTCAGCGGGCAATACTGCTGCCAAACGTAACCCATTCAGACAAAGAAGAACATGCCACAAATCCCCCAGTGGCATGTTGGTGCAGCATATACTGTAGATTTACACCTTATTGCCTGTCAAAACCTCTGAAATGCGATTCGATCACCCAAACTCAGATCACTTTTTGGCGTGCGGGAACCTTGCCACACACCTGAACTTAGGCTTAGAGATTCACTGAAACCAGACTTCAGAACCCTTTTTATGACTCTGAGTAAAAATTTATCTACAGTGCCTGCAGCTACAGAGGTTAGTGGTGCTTAGCTTAAAGGTCTTTTGTGGCTTGTTAAGACCATATCAATGTTTTAATAGTCCAGGCACATGGTGCGGGCATAAAAGATCACAATGTGGCCACCACAATATCATTCTGTAAATGATTATGGCAAAAACATGCTTTTTTTTTTTTTTTTTTTTTTTTTTTTGCGTGTGCAAGTTTATGCACTGAGCAGATGACCCCAGCTCTTACAGGTAAACACAGAAATTAACTGTTAATAGTTTTTTGTTTTTTTTTTTTTCTCTGGGATTTGTCTGCAAAGGTGTCAGCATGCTCATACACATGACAGTTAGCAATATGACTGTTATGAATCATTCTAATCAAAGGGTAGCATAAATCTCTGTCTTCATAGCACAAGGGTGGCCAGTATATGTCCCACAGGCTAATGTTGGCTGATATTGCCTTTGTTGGGGTAGTTCATGTTAATGCAGAGGGTAGGAGCTTAATTACGTGCTTTCGCGGAAATCCATGCTCAGGGATGTGTGCTTTCATCACTGACAGCTCAGACAGCAAAAGAAGGATGGTAAACCAGGCTTAAAGGGGTTGTAAACCCTTGTGTTTTTTAGGATGCATTAAGGTGAAAAAACACCTGGCAGTGACCAGCCCCCCGTTTTACTTACCTGAGCCCTGGAACTTCACCCGGCGGGGACGAGCTGTCCCTCTGCCCGGGGTTCTCGGCTCTCGATTGGATAGATTGATAGCAGCCCAGCCATTGGCTCCCGCTGCTGTCAATCAAATCCAATGAAGCGTGCGCTGTGAGGCTGGGCCGAGTCATACATTCGGCGGCTATGGCCACCGAATGATCGACTCGGGAGTGCGCCTGCAAGGTAACCCCCCAGGAGAGGGGGGGGGGGTTATCTGATGTGGGGAGGAGCCGCAAGACCCACCGAGGTCCTCCTTGGCTGTCAGCCAAGCCTGAAATTTACCTACACTACAGAAAACCTAACTATTGTAGCAGCCCAGCAACACTAGAGGGTACTAAACTACTATCAGCATGCTCCTTGCACTGCAGCACACCAGACTGGCTCCTTGTGCTGCTTCTCCCTCCCCCTCCCTGAGCTCTGATCTAGTAGACTGCAAGACGCTAATACTAGAACATATTTAGGTATTTGCCCAGCTTGCACTTAAAAATAAATGTAATGCTGTTATATATGCCTGGAATTTAATTTTATTGTAAACATCACAATAATAAATATACTGTAAATATGTGCTTACTCCAAATACACTGCAAGTTTCCTTTATAAAATGTACCTGTTTCCGGGATTGTCCGCATCTATCAATTTTTTTATCGCCAGTTAATATTCTTAAATGGCTTCTGTTTTCCATCAAGCTATGTTGGAGATGTGATCTGAAAATAGCTTCTGCTCGCTATCACTGTTGCACTCAGGACTTCGTTAATCACATTTCTTTTGCAGGAATTAAGAACTCATAATCTAGTTCCCTGTAAGACACCTTTATGTTCACTTTGGCCTGTGACACCAGGATGATATTCGTCACTTTTATGTCTGAAGTAATAATCAATTCTTGGTGGTCTCTCATTCACCTTGAAATCACGTCTTTGTTTTCCCCAGATTAACTGAAAGTTATTTATGATTATGTTCCTGTATTTGTGATGTGCTGACAAGAGGCGCCATCTCCTCCTTTCACTGTATAAAAATTCATTCTGATGTCTCCCTTGTAGCCAGGACATGCAATCAGGATGTCATTACCCCATGGCCAGTGCTGAAGCCTGTGAATTACTGACACGGCTCCAACGTGGCAAAACCCATTCAGTGCTGGGCGGCTCTCATATGAGTTAACCCTCTATATTCCATTATATGCTTCAAGCTGAACTCCAGGCACATAGCTAAATACATAGGTGAAATACATACATATATGGGAACTGGATTATTTGTCTAAGGACTTGTATTTCTATTTATCCAGTGTTAAAATTTACACAGCTCTGTTGCTCAGCACATCCCTGTCTGGCAGAGCAGGAAGCCTGATTTTTCTCTATTGCAGTTAAGTCTTGTGACCAGGGCTTTTTTTCAGCGGGAATGTGGGGTAACGGAGTTCCGTCACTTCCAGCACTGAATGTATGTAATGGCAAGGGGTGCTGGAGGGTCTACTGATGATGGCTGCTGGGGGAACGATTGTTGCTGGAGGGGATCTTTTTTTTGTGTGGTGGCCTATTGTTACTGGGGAGATTTATTGTTGCTGGTGGGGGATATATTTTTGCTTGGGGATCAATTGTTACTCGAAAGGATCTACTGTTGAGGGAGGGGCTATTGTTCCTGGCTGCTGGAGAGTCTATTGATGCTGACTGCTGGGAGATCTATTCTTGCTGCCCGGGGTTGCTGGGGTGATATTTTGTTGTAGAGGTCCTATGTTTTTGGGGGGATTTGTTGTTGCTGGAGGAATCTATTGTTGCTGGGGGGGGTATTTTGCTGCAGGATGCAAGAGCGCTATTTGACTGCTGTTCTTGTTATCATTACTAAATTCCATACAAATTACTTAGCACAACATAATGATACTTGGCTCTGTATTCTCTAAACAAGGTGGTGCAGGGAGGTGGGTAGAGGGTGGAGCCAAGGGACGGTGCTCAGAGGTGGGTAGGGGGCGGAGACAAGAAGTGACTCAGAAGGGGGAAGTTCCAACACCTATTCTCTGAGAAAAAAGCCCTGCTTGTGACTGTGACTGGACAGTGAAAGGAGAGGCAGAAGTCTGACCTCCCTATCTGCCTCTCTGCTCTATCTTCCTATCAGCATGTTCCATGTTTGCACATGAGCACTGCAGAACAACTGATTTGCTCTTTGTGTTCCTTCCCCCACTTCCAGTCTGCTGTATGGTAACAGGCTGATACAAGGTCAAATTCAGGTACCTATTAAGGGCACATTTATGAATACAGGTCTGCATTAATTTGTGTCTTTTATATAAGCTTAGAGTTCAGCTCAAAGCTATTCCTCGTTAATCACGAAGGATAAAAGTCTACTTTGTGTGTGCCCAATCCCCAGTAGTTGTGACTCTATCATTGTGCTGTGCAGAGAGCAGAGCTGCGGAAGGGGTCCAGCAGCTCCACCCGCTACCGTCTCTCTGCAGAAAACAGTAGAGGGCAGATACAAGATCAGTCACCATACACAAGGAGAGAGGACAGCAGTGATTGGTCTTTATTACAGGAAGCTCCTGCTCAGAGGGAAAGTTTCACACTGCATTACTACACAGGTCTGTAAGGAATAAGAAAACAAAGCACATCAAGATTCAAGAAGGAATACACATTTGCTTATCGCGAAGTTCAGCCTTAACCACTTTCTGCCCGCCATTTAGCAATATGACATCAGCAAAGTGGTTTAGTTAGCCTGATCGGAAGTCATATGACGTAAACCGGATAACGAGCTGGCTCGTGCCCCCAGGGGCGTGCAGCACGGCCATCGGTGGTGCAGCGTGTCAGTCTGACACACCGCAACTCTGATCTAGGTAAAGCGTTTCTGACGGAGAAGCTTTACCACATGATCAGCTGTGTCCAATCACAGCTGATCATGGTGTAAACAGGAAAATCCGTGCATCGGCTTTTCCTCACTCGTGTCTGTAAGACACTAGTAGAGGAGAGCCGATCGGCTGCTCCTCTGACAGGGCGGGTCTGCGCTGATTGATTATCAGCACAGCCCCCCCCAAGGAAGCCCACCCAGGACCACCAGGGACATCACCAGGACCACCAGGGATGCCCACCACTTGTGACCACCAGGTATGCCACCCATGAGCCCATCACTGTCTGCCAGTGCCTCCTTATCAGTGATGCCCATCACTGCCATCTATAAGTGCCCATCAGTGCCACCTATGAGTGCCCATCAATGCTGCCTACCAATGCCCATCAGTGCCACCTATCGGTGCCCATCAGTTCCTCATATTAGTGCCCATCATCAGTGCCACCTCATCGATGCCCATCATTGCCCGTCAGTGCAGCCTCATCAGTGCCCATCAGTGAAGGAGAAAACTTACATATTTACAAAGTTGTGTAGCAGAAACGAAAAAAAAACTAACCAAATTTTCTGTCTTCTTTTTTTTTTTTTTTTTTTTTGTTTAGTAGAAAATAAAAACCGCAGAGGTGATCAAATACCATCAAAAGAAAGTTCTATTTGTAGGAACAAAATGATTAAAATTTTGTTTGGGTACAGTGTAGCATGACCACGCAACTGTCATTTAAAAACCGACAGTGCTGAAAGCTGAAAATTGGCTTGGGCAGGAAGGGGGGAAAGTGCCTGGTATCGAAGTGGTTAAAGTAGATGTAAACCCAAAATGGGTGACATTTAGTTTGCTAAAGCAAGTGTCAGAAAAACAATTGCCATTATATAAATAACTTCAGTTCTGTGAAAATGGTACGGAGTCACCAATATAAAATACTGTGTTGTTACAAATAGTCCCTAAAGAAGGGTATACACACACACAGTTTTTTTTATTCACCCAGCTAGTTGAACGGGAAAAAAAAATGACAGATCCCTTCATCAATACCAACGATGTTGATGCTGGGATCTCCCTTGCCACGCTATTGTATTCTAAAAGGGCAACCCCCTTCCCGTAAGAATACACCGATAAAGCATCGATCAAATGCTTCTATTGAACAGACAGCAGTACATACTGCTTGAAACTTCTGTGGAAATTCGTAACTGGACAAATTTTGGTATGTTTGTACCAGGCTTAACATTCCGCTTTAACTTTTGCAGCTGCACTTGGCTACATAACATCTTGGGACCGCAAAGGAAGTTGATGCTGGAAAACTTCTTTTCACCAGACTCTGTGATCACAGGCAGCTATACAATGCCTATTAGCGATCACTAATAGTGCAGGTCCAACTCTAACCGAGGTCTAAATGGGGAAGTATCTCATTTTAGGGCCACCAGCCCAACACATGTTGTTTGGCCTTGAGATGAAAGCAAAGTCAGGTGTACAATTGCTGGGTTAAAAAGTATTTTAATATACAAGGAAATCAATAGCACTGATAGTGCTATCAGAAATAGATTGGATCCTATCAGCACAACTGTGGTCTTCTGCGCTAGGAGTTCAGCATGGGCCACAATCTTTAAACATACAGGTAGGGCTTGTGTGACACGCTGGTCAATTGGGTTATAGACAAGTGTGATTCATTTCGTTATGGATCGAAATTTGGCCAAAAATTTTATTATTCAGGCATTCTGAGGTATCCAAATTTCTAAATCACAATAGTAATACATTTACATTACATTCACCTCCCTTTTGCCCCTAGTGGTTTCTCCAGGGCCCTGCATGCAGTTTTATATTATAAAAACGGTTCAGGGATTCTGAGGTATCCAAATTTCCAAATCACAATAGTAATACATTTTAACAAATCCAAAATACATAATAATAAAACAAATTATCTGAATTTGAAAATGAATTTGAATTCTAAAATTAATTCACATTCGAAAAAAGAAAAGATAATGAATAGAATATAATATTGTGGGCGGCACAGTGGTGCAGTGGGTAGCACTTTCACCTAGCAGTAAGAAGGGTCGCTGGTTCGAATCCCAACCACGACACTACCTGCCTGGAGTTTGCATGTTCTCCCTGTGCCTGCGTGGGTTTCCTCCAGGTACTCCGGTTTCCTTCCACACTCCAAAGACATGCTGGTAGGTTAATTGAATCCTGTCTACATTGTCCCTAGTATATGAATGTGAGTTAGGGGCCTTAGATTGTAAGCTCCTTGAGGGTAGGGACTGATGTGAATGTACAATGTATATGTAAAGCGCTGTGTAAATTGATGGTGCTATATAAGTAAATAAAATAAATAAATATTTTCTGTTCTATTCTGTTTTATTCTATTTTTTTTCCTTAATTCTGTTCTGTTTTATTCTATTCTATTTTCTTTTCTATTATATTTTATAAAGCAGCCTAAGTAGGAATTATAACCTAATTTCAAATTTACACCTTACTGAATATAGTGTAGTGATCCTATGCGCTACTATGTGAGATTAATAACTCCTAATTGGATACCAAGAATTGCTGCAAAACCTAGTGAATTCACAAATACACATGCCTATATAATTAAATTATTTTGCACTATTCCATCCTCTATATATAAATAAACTATGTGATAAAAATAAACTAGAATCTTGCAATGGTAACTGAAAATCAATATTCTTAAAATAATCAATTTACAATCTATTAGTGACAGCGATAAAGTCCAATTGAGGTTTAAATCCATATAACAGCAATGTGATCAATGTGCAGTCCTTCAAAATACAGATCCAACATATTCCTTAACCTCCCTGGTGGTATTCCCGAGTGTGGCTCAGGGTGGAATTTCAGAACCAAAAGCGTTAACCCCGAGCCAGGCTCGGGATCGCATCGCAGGATCCAGGAAGAGCTTACTTACCTTGTCCCCTGGATCCTGCGATGTCTCCCCACAGTGTGAGCGGCTCGTCCCCCGCTCGATTCATCACGGAGCCAACTCTATTCCCTGCAAGTGTTGTGACGCACGGGGACAGAGAACGGCGCCAAATTCAAAAAGTTAAATGCACACAATACATACAGTATAATGTAATCTTACAGATTACATTACTGTGTGAAATTATTCACCTCCCTTTTGCCCCTAGTGGTTTCTCCAGGGCCCTGCATGCAGTTTTATATTATAAAAACGGTTCTTTCTGCCTGGAAACTGGAGAATGTCCATAGCAACCAAAACCGTCCCTTCCTTTACATCAAAAGGGGTTTTAGATCAGCTAGAAAACAGCGATAATAAATTAGAATCACTCGCAGAATTGAGCGATAGTGATTTGTGGGGAGATCCGTCATCAAACACTGAAAAGTAATGACAGTGTCAATTCTGCAACTGAGCAAATTTTAGTGTTTTTGATTTGATTACATTATTGAATAATTTTTATTATTATATTATTTGGTATAATTCTTTATAGTTATTTATTATAGTATAATTTATGATTTCGTGTTTCAAACTTTATCATAACCGAGATGTCTACTAGACTCTGGTTTGGACAGATTTAAGTGAGTTTTCCTAAGAATTACAGGCCTACAATATAAAACGCCAAATTTCCATGCAAAATAATTGTACCGCTTTCAGCATAAAAAATATGAAATAATCATACCGCCAGGGAGGTTAATATAGTTTCTAGAGATTCTATGCACCACCACCAACACCTCAGTGCTCTCAGAGCTCTCACCTCATATCCACAGAATATAAGCCTTGAATGCTAATGGGCACAAGCTGTTCCCTCCTGCTGGGGACTCCTCTGCAAATCCTCACGCAGAAGATCCAGGCTCATGTATGGGGGTGAAGTGAACAGACAAGCATCTAATGGTGCATTATATTTCCAAACCAATTTATTAAAAGTATTAAAATCTGCTTATATCCAAGCACAGTAAAAAGCGCTTCAAATGGTAAAAACATCGACGTTATCTCCTCTCACATCACTTCCGGTCTGCTACGTCTTATGGCCATACCCTATGCGTTACGTCACATAACGTGACTTCTTCAGGGGAAGAAGCTTATTTATGTTTACACCATACTGAATTTATTGCAATATGTTTTCATTCTTAATTCAAATTCATTTTTGAGTTTGAATTTGAATTGAAAATAACAAATATATGAAACGAATCCGAATATACTAAACAAATTCAGATAGTGAATTATTCTAACATAACGAATATTATGTAACATTAACTTAACGAAGAAATGCAAAATGAAACTAAACAAATTTTTCCGTTGTGCACATCTCTACTTTAGAATAAGGTGCACACATTTTCTAATTAAAATGAGGACACCCTAAAAAACAGGGGTCCTAAAATCGGGCACTCTCCCTAGAAACCAGGGACTTGTGATCACCCTACTTTAAAAGCCAAAGAAGCAAAAGTTAAAGTAGGCCAAATAAAGCATCAGAACGCTGTAATGCTTGCGTCTATCTATTAAGGGTTCTTGCAGTAAAACTAAGGAAACTTGGACCTCTGTGGTATATCAATGTGCTTTTACTAAACACAAAATGCTTTACCATCAAAACTATTACAATATTAGCAATATAATGCAAAGCTGACAGATATACCTATAACAAGAAAAAATGCTACCTACTTCCTAGCTAAACTATGGTCTGTATACAATAAGAATACATGAAAAGGTTACTTAGCTCCGCTAATAGAAACTTCACAATCTCCTTGGCAATGAGGACTATTTGACGATTGCAGGAGATCGGGCGAAAATCGTCTCCAGATTCGGGCAGAGATCTTCCTTGGTGTCACGTCATTACAAAGTCCTAATCTGAGTTTGTGTTCTTGGCTTTTATGTGGAAAGTTTTAAGAAGCCAATCCCATTTGGGCATATCCTTCTCTGCCCCATTACACTGATGTCAAAAATAGCAAAAACTTAAGCTAGAGCTATAGTTGACCAGAACACCTGTATAAACAATGGTAGCAGAGAGGGTATCTTGTTGTTGTTAAATCCAATTTGGGAGTCTTCAAATCAAGACCTTTTTCTGATGAGACAGTGAGTCCAAATCTTAAAAAAATGAGGTGCTTTTAATTCATACACTGCAGTGGAGAAATACAACACAGTTCTCGAATACTATAAGCAAGTGAAAGTGTTTCTGAGCTTACTTCTATAGGTTTATACGATTTTTTTTATGTATGAATATGCATAAAATATGGGTGTGTGTTAAGTGTATTCTAGGCGTGACATAGGTGTGATTGTATAGTTTAGTCCAGTCAATGTCCATATATTCTTAGTAGCAAGGGAACAGTTAAATGGGTGTATACAAAAGACATTTCAGCAGTATGTGGTCGGTTCAGACTGGTTTTGATAAGGAAGTAATTTTGAGCAGCTTTTTGGGTTCTTATCAGTAGTTTGTGTCTCCCACATTTCCAGTAGTTTTGATTTCCCAGGGATTGAAACACAAGTAAAAAAAAAGGGGGACATCTAGGGAAAGAAAAGAAAGTGTATTACCAATTCTTAAAGTGCTAGTCTCTCATACGAATCAGCTAATCTGACTAAGATCTGATAACTATCTGATAACACTATCTCTTCCTTGGGGTCATCTCCCTGAGTTCTAACTGTCATTGTAGTAATCTTTTGTATTCCACATTTAGCACACCTGAAAAACAAATAAGCAAGTAATCCAATAACAATGATTCCCGCTAGGAAAAAACTAATTTGTTGAATCAATAAGCCCATCCACCCACCAATGTTCCAATTACCAAATGGATTCCAATTACTACCCTTTTCAGGTGTGTTGAGATCAATGGCTTGTTTCCTCAGCTTCTCTATCTTCTGGAGATGGGCTCCTATCATGTCTTGTATGCCAGGATCTTCAAACCAGGAACAACAAGCAGTATCATTTGCGAGCACACATAGACCTCCTTCCTTAGCCAACAGATAGTCTAAGGCCAATTTAGTTTGCAGGGTACGCTTGTGTAGTAATCTTAGGTCTGCCGCTATTTAATTGACCGCACTCTCAGTTTCATTAAACATCTGGTCAACTAATGTACAATAATTATTAAAAGCATTTTCCATTTTATTGATCATATTTATACCTCCCCAAACATTGCTGGAAACCATGCCCATATCTTGTCTCCAATATTAAATATATCATCAACCCGTGCAGGCACGGGTTGATGGTAGTCCTCTAAATGATTCATTACTACTTTTGTATATCCTAATGTCATTTTCCTAGACCACAAAAAGGGATGGAGCTACTGTCCCAATATAGCAGGTACCATAACTATGGGGAGGTATCCACCTATAAGCCTTTTGACCACAGATAAGGTGGTAAGGGTCTATTAGTACATATGGTGTAAAAAGTCTATGACCAGGGCAGCGTACATACTCATAGGTCTGATAATTTTAACATTTGGCTGCAGAAACGTTTCCCACCCTAGTATATTGCCACATTCGAGCATAGATTAGACAAAACTGATTCTGATCGAACTGGGGAAATGATCCACTTCAGGTTGAGTATAACCCCATGAGGATGCAATAGGAGATATATGGACAACCTGAGATCTATAGTTTTTGAGTGTATGTGTTATTCCTGTGCAGTCCCCGGAGGCTAAAAACCATTCTAATGCCTTAATGAATTTACCATCTCTAAACAGGATGTAATCTGGGTTTGTCATATTTTCTATTCTGATGTCACATTATATACCTCTTGCCTGTGCTGTGCAAGGGGATATTCCCAAAGGCCTTCGGATATATTTAAAGCAAGGTGATTTTTTTAGAAAAGTAAAACATTTGTGGCATTTCTAGACATACTGGTATGTGGGCAGCCATGTATTGTTTAAAATCAGAGTGAAGGTAAATGAGTTTAACTTCTGGGGCCTGGCTAAGGCCAATGCCTGGCTTTGCCCATAGGGATACAGTTTTCCAGGTGGTTAAATTAATGGGAATGGGTACTAGGTGTATACCTTTTGAACTGTCTGGCCTATGTGAACAGATCCAGCAATTACTCAAGTTACCCCTTATGCCCGCCATCATGTGTAATTTGTACAGATGGTTTTCCTCTATAGCCTTGACTGTTAAGATCAAGTAAAGGCATAGCAGCATTTTACTCATCTTTTACCGTTGGCTGTACTTTCTTGCAATGGCTGGCATGTACTCACGTCTGCTTTCCTTCCAACTTTACAGCTTCGGCAGTTGTCAGGAGTACTTGGTAGGTTCCTTCAATTTGGTCCCAAGGGCACCTTCACATGTTCTTTCACTAGGACCCAATCACCTGGCTGTAAATCATGTGTTCCAGTTACTTGATCTGGAATTGAATCAAAAACAAGCTTGTGCATAACGGTTAGTTGTTTTATGTAAAGTAATTACATAAGAAACAAGATCATTATACATTACAGCAGTCTGGTGTGGAAAATACAATCCTGTCTTAGGTGGGCCCCCAAACAAAATTTCATAAGGGCTCAAGTTCTCTGACTTACAAGTAGGGGTATTCCTGATGCTGTAAAGAACCAGAGGCAACAATTTTGGCCACTGTTTCTTTACTGACCCTTCTCTCGTTCCTGCATAAGTTTAGCTAGCCTGTTTTTAATAACCCCATTGTATCTTTTTATATGGAGATCTTTATACCTACCTCACTTACACGCTTATTGATACATCAAATCAGTGAATACAACCTTGTCTACATAAGAACTGACCCATGCGGTTAGCGCTATAACCAATAAAATTAAGAATGAATAATAACTGTGCGAAAAGGATAACAATCTAATTTATTCAAACTTACTATTGTACAGAAAAGAAACTTGTAATATTGTTATAAAGGACATTCAAGTGCTATCAGTATATCAGGACAAATTGTGGGATAGGAAAAGTTACAGAAAAGATGAAGTCTCACACTAAGACAAGTGAAAGGGGTACATTTATAGAGAAACCTTACGTGCCCTCATGCTTCTTAAATCGTGAACCAAATAGACTGAGCCAATGATCTGAGTTCCAATATATACACACTTGTAAAACCCCACCCCTCCTCACCCCCCTTCCATATGCTAAGACATTGCCACATTCCCTCAAGGGTGGGGGGTTGAAGAGTCCTATTCTCTCACATAAGCCAGATGGGGGTGAGGGGCTCACTTAAGCTAGGACACCAGCTACTATTTTCTGACCAGGTTATTCCTGTTCGCTTCCCACCTCCCACCTCCTTTGAAGTGACATTATTGTGCTACCAAATGGTCAGATAGCTACTCCAGATAACGATCCACAGCAGGGTAAGATGTCTCTGATTCTAAATATGTTCTGAAACTATAGAGTCAATGAAAGATCACTGTAAGTCACATTAATAATAAAGTCCATCACCTTCAGGGCCCAAATCTCCACCACACTTTCTACCTTTCCTGAACTCTGAGGACGATAGGGGGTATGGAAGGCCTGTGCAATTCCCAAGTCCTTGCATATTATTTGCATGATCTGTTCAGTGAAATGTGTTCCTCGGTTGCTCTCAATGGTTTCAGGGACTCCAAAATGACATATTTCGGAAAGGAGCTTCTTTGCTGTTGTCTTGGCATTTGCTTTAGCCACCGGCCAGGCTTCTATCCAGTTTGAAAACATGTCTACGCACATCAAAACATATTGATATTGGCCTGATTTGGACAATTGGATGTAATCAATCTGAAGTCTTTGGAAAGGGAATATTGGCTTGGCCAAATGTCTTTGTGTTACTCTGGTCGGTTTTCCTGGGTTATATTTAACACAGATTATGCATCACTCAACAAAGTCTTGACATGCATTTCTGGAGTATTGCATAAACCATCCAGCCTTTTCAATGTTTCTTTCCATTGCCTTAGAGCCTACATGACCTGGACCATGGGCTAGTTGCATGATCATCTTCTCTGTTTGAGGTGGGACACATATTCCATCCTCCTTGTACAAGAGCCTGTCTTGGTCCTTCTTTGCTCCATCCCTTTCCATGATTTCATATCAATCATTCATATTATATCAATTGCAGATTCTTGCAATTTTTTAATCAGTTCTTTTGCTTTCTGTATTTGTTCTCTTCTCTCCTCCAATCTTTTACAGGCTTCTTCTTCCTTTTCAAAATCAGTGACAAGAGTCATGATTGCTTCCATTGGTGTTTCAGCAGTTTTTCTGGCAGTATGATCAGCCAACTGGTTTCCTTTTTCTTCCATGGTTTGTCCTCCACTATGTGCCTTGACCTTCAGGGTGGCTACTTCATTTGGGAGGGTGACTGTTTCAAAAAGTTATTGAACATATTTCCAGTTTTTAATTGGCAGCAGTTATGAATCCTCTGTTCTTCCATATGGGCCCATAATCATGGACTACTCCTAGCGCACATCTGCTGTCAGTATAGATGTTAGCTGATTGATCTTTTGCGGTCTCACATGCTCTGGTGAGTGCTACTAACTCGGCAACCTGCGCTGAAGGTGATGAAGGGAGTAGTTGGGTCTCAATCACTTCCTCCAATGTTGTCACCGCGTATGCTGTTCTTGGGACTCCATCTTTGTACAGGCATGAACCGTCTACAAACAGGATCAGATCAGGATTTTCAAGAGGAGTGTCCTTTACTGGGGATATTTGCTGCATGTCTTCTTCCATGACTTCCAAGCAATTGTGGTCACCCTCCTCTTTGAGGTCTTCCTCTCTCTCTCTGGGAGAAAGCTGGCAGGATTGATTGTGGTGCATCTTTTCACTTCTATTTCTCCTGATTAAAGCAGGATTGCTTCATACTTGCTCAGCTTTGCCGGTGACAAGTGTTTGGTCCTTTTTTTCTTTCCAAGATTTAATTTGCCGCATGTGTTGTATAAACTGTCAGAGGCTGATTCATCCTTACAATGGCAACCTTCTCAACCAGTAATGCAGCAGCTGCAACTGCTTTTACACAGATTGGTGTTCCCTGGAGGATTGGATCCAGTTGTACACTTTCATAGTCCACTATGTGTGTTCCTGATGGTGACCTCTATGTAAGAACTCCATTGCCTGTGGCTCCCTTAACAGAGCAATATAGTTGGAAGGGTTTGTTTTGGTCAGGTAATTTGAGGGCAGGTGCGACCTGGATATCAGATTTTAACTGAAGACATCCTCCAGTTCCTTTGTCCATTCAAAGGGTGTAGTCAGGGTAGTATACAAGGGTTTCAACTTGGTGTTAGCATCTGGTATCCATTGACTCACATATGACACCATCCCGATGAATTCTCTGAGCTGCTTGTGATTTTTCGGATGAGGCATATTAGTTATTGTCCGTTTTCTTTCAATGTCAATGTGTTTGGTTCCAGGGCCTAGACAGTGACCAAGAAATTTCATATTAGATTTGCACCATTGTACCTTTTCCTTTGACACTCTACAATTCTGTTCACTGAGATATTTCAACAGAGAATGAGAGTCTTTTTCACAATGTTCTTGTGTGTCTGCACATAGTAAGATGTCGTCAATGTACACCTTGATCACTGTGCCTTCATGGGCTGGTTGCCACCTGTTTAGGATTGTCATCATGGCCTTTGAGGATGCACTTGGAGATGAAATCATTCCTTGCGGAATTCTTGTCCAGGTATACATTTCTCCTTCAAACTGGAAAGCAAAGTGTTCATGGCTTTCTTCATCCAAGGCAACACTAAAGAAAGCATTTGCCAGGTCAATTACGGTGTACACCTGTGTTCCTGTAGGTATGTGTTAGGGAAATAATTCACCGTCTCAGACCGTCCTCGGGCATCAAGGTAATATTTATTGCATATGCAAGAGAAATGAATTGCATTACATGTTCATGCTGTCATCGTCATTTCTAAGGAAAATACTGTGGTACATGTCTTTTTTATAAGCCCTGGACACCCCCCTTTCCTGTCTTAAAACATGCCCAGTCTCATGTATTTTCAACTTTATTCTCGACAGAACAGGAAAGGTGGAAGTGTCTGTTACAGACTGTTATCTTCATCTAACAATGGTTACAGGATACTGACTTGAAAACTCCCCAAGCCAACACAAAAATACAGGATATATTCAAAAAACTGCACATCTAAGCTTTTTATATTGCTGACTCCATTTTATTACTAGTCTTTAGCTTAATCATAGATTCATAGCTTATTTCTAGGCCATGATAAACAAAAGGGCGTTTTTCATAACTGACATTTAAAGTATAATTTCTCTAACATCTCCCCCCTTTTATACTAATAATGTCAATACTTCAAATATCCAGGTTCTTTATTTTTTTTACCAGGTATTATCATTTAGACAGATAAGTCCTTAGCGAGAGTTGAAATTCATCATCAGGTTCTGAGTATAGTTCCGTGTCGCTATGGAGGAGCATAGTTTTTGTTAAAGATGTGTCAATCAGTCTTTGAAGAATTCCCCTAATACAGGGAATGCAACAACATCCACACAATGTAAGAACTGCGGCTGCCATGACAATAGAGATAAGCAAACTTTTTGCAAGATCACCCCATTTACCAAACCTTTCAGGGGGTTCTCTACACGAGAGTTCTCAGCTAATTCTTCAGATAGCATTTGTAGGCCTTGTAAGGCCTTGGTGATACTTCCATCAGGTGCCGTATTGTTTGGAATAAAAGTGCAGCAGAAGGTGCCGAACATTTTGCATACCCCGCCCCTTTCTGCCAGCAACATATCCAACGCTATACGGTTCTGCCACGCTGTCAAAGAGGTGGCGTCCAATTGTGCTGCTATACCTTTGATAGCATCTCTGGTGTAATTCACAAACCTCTGCTGGTTGTAGTAGATGTAGTTTATCCAGTCGACGTTCTTTTTGGGCTGGACCCATATGAAGAGTGAGGTGAGTCCTGCTGTTATTTGATTCTGCGCTTTAATTTCATCTGGAACTCCTCGTGGAACACCTATTTCGTCTATATACATTCGGTTGTCAAATGATCCCTGTGGTGTTTCTCGCTTAATAAAAAAGTATTTACCTGGTAGTTTCATTGATTTATCACTCATAGGAACTATATAAAAGGGAAGCAGCAATCGGGTAAGGGCACAACTACCCTCCCATCTAGGTGGCAGTCTGGGCCTTAGTCTCTTATCTCCACACAAACACCAAACATCAGCCAATTGCTGTTTTTGTTCCTGAAACCATTTTAGTTGGTACTTAATGTCTATAGTAAGGGTTGTAGTTGCACAGTATTCAGGGGATAGGGTGCCAACATTTGTACCATTACTGTCATTGTTAGAAAAACAAGTAAAATTTCCTGGTAATGCTTGTACTGATGGGGGTATACTTTGCATTTTAATCTTAGGGTAGCTCTTTTTCTCATTTACACATTCTGACCCAGTAATATTTTATGAAAACATTCTTATTATACAAGTCAAGTCTATTTCCTCTTTAGGGAGAGGAATGGTGGCTAGTTGTGGAATATAATAAGGTTTACAATACAACATTTCATACGGTGTTAGTCCTTTAGCAGTAGGGGTAATTCTTATACTCAACAATGCCATTGGCAAACACTAAACCCATTTATTTTTCCCTGTTTCCTCCAACAATTTTCTTAGTTTACTCTTTAAGGTACCATTGTGTCTCTCCACTGTGCCCACAGATTGTGGGTGGTAGACACAGTGGTTTTTTAGGTCAATATTGTACCATTTACCAATTTGTTGTATTGTTCGATTTACAAAATGGGAGCCGTTGTCACTGTAAATCACAGAGGGGATCCCATGAAATGGAATCACCTCTTTAATAAGTACTTTGGCTACTGACTGTCCATTTGGGTGTGTCAGGAAAAGCTTCCGCCCACTTTATAAACAACAATAATCATAAAATCCATGCATATCGTGTGAAAGGGATAAGAGGGTTGTGGGAAATGACCTCTTAAGGGTCTTAGAGCACCTTGAGCATGGTATCTGGTACAAAGCGGACATGTGAGGCAAAAATTTCTAGAGTCGTTCGTAAACCCATATGTTGTGAACACCTTGTTGATCACCTGTACCATCCCTCCTTTTGAGATATGGGCTTGCCCATGGCTCAATAACGCAGCATATCTAAATAGTGATGTAGGTAAGATGGGTTTACCTTCTGTACTTGTGTATATATACCATTGACCAGCGTTGTCCCTTTAGATAACCACTTTTGTTTTTCACCTGCCGGTGATGTTTTCTGCATTTCTGATAACCATGTTTTATCAATAGCTTTCCGTACCTCATCATTTTCTTGGGGACCTGTATAGAATATGTGTGTGTTTTTTGCAGTCTTTGTCTGTTAGTGCATTCCCTAGAGTAATTGGATCTGTTCCCTTTCTGTGTGCTGTAAGTTTACAAATAGCCACTTGTGTTGGTTTCTGTACATTTTCTAGAAGGGCCAGGATAAGATCTCTATGTGAGATTGGTTTACCTGTGGACGTAATCATACCCCTATTTGTCCATTGCTGGGCAAATATGTGTATAGTAGAAAAAGCGTATTGGCTGTCTGTATAAATATTTACTTTCTTCCCTTCCCCTAGACTACAGGCCCTGGATAGGGCAATAATTTCAGCTTGTTGTGTAGAGTAGGATCTGGGAAGGGGTCTGGCTTCAATGACCTGGTCATGCGTTACTATAGCGTATGCCGTTTGATTTACCCCTTTATCGTCCTTTTTACAAGACCCATCAACACAAAAGGTAATGTCAGCATCTAGAAAGGGAACATCAGTGAGATCCTTCCTTACAATCTACAGTCTGATAAAAGGCTTTACTGTAATTGGGAAGGCTAAACATATAGGAACCCACAATGAGGTGCTTTTACCTTCGTAAATGCATCCTCTGCTTGCACATTCCACTGAATGGAATCTTTTGCAGCCATTAGTGAACCATAGATGAGATCAGAAAGAGGCGCCACCTCAGTAGCATAATTTGCTATCCATGCTCTACAGACATTTGCCTTCCCAAGAAATGACATCATTTCTTTTTTGGTATGTGATTTGGGGACTTGAAGGATGGCCTCTTTTTGGATCTTATGCAAAAGTCTACCTTCTTGAGATAAAATGTAACCCAGGTATTTCACCTTTTTCTTTCCACAGTTGTAATTTGTCTTTGCTGACCTTTTGACCTTGGTCTGCGAGGAAATGCATCAGAACCATGGTAATTTTACATACATTACTACCAGAATGTCATCCACATACAAGAGAATTTAACTCACACTGGGAGGTACAAACCGAGACAAATTATTGGACATTCTTTGTGAGAAGGTAGTTGGACTTTCACAATATCCCTGGGATAACCTAGTGTATGTGTACCTCTCTTTTTTTTTTTTTTTTTGTTTTTTTGTTTTTTTTCCGTGTACATAAATGCAACCCAGAACTGACTGTCTTTGTGTAAGGGAATGGAAAAGAAGGATTACTGTTACCGATAACAGAAAATACCTTGTTCTCTGGGTAGAGCTCGTTCAGGAGGACATGCATGTCTGGGACCACCGGGGCCCTCGGTAATACGCCCTATTGACTGCCTGTAAATCCTGCACGAGTCTCCACCCATCTTTCTCTCCCTTATGCTTCCTATACCTCTGAATCCCTCTGGATTTTAGTTTCTCATCTGTCAGTTGGACCCAGTTCGTGATAAATTCTCCTAGCTCATGCCATGATACCTTGGGATTCTGGGTGACCGAAACACAAGGACAGTATCCTGCCTGTATATTTGCAGAATAGGCTGTGGTAGGAGACAAGTAGCCACGCTATTTCCTTCCTTATCACAGTCCAGGCTTTTTAAGAGAACTTCAGTGTTAGTGAGACTCATTAACTGTTTCTCATAGGACTTATCAGGCCCAGAGGTCTTTTTGTAATACATGGTGCAATAGAGGTTTGTCTGGACCTTTATACCTTTTACTCACAGACTCTTCGTCAATTATTTCTGCCAGGGTTTTGGGTATATTTAATTCCTCAGTTTGCAAATTCCAGGCTGTACCAGTATCAGGGCTCATTATCCACGGCTGTGATTTGTTTTTCACACAGCCGATGGGCTTTGAGACCTCCCTCCACTGGTACGACAGACAACATATCTCTACCCAACAAATTAACAGGTCATTTAGTCAAAATGACAATTTTACACTGATCCTTTTTACCTGTCTGTGGATCTTCCACAGTAAGGCCTTCAGACATGACCTCCTGGTGCATCAACCCATTTTGCAGATTTTACATATACTACACCTTTTTCTTTACCTTTTTCATATCCAGCGGCTGTATTAGGGTCCTACAAGCCCCAGTATCACAGAGAAATATTAGCCATCTACCCTTCACAACCAAGGTTATTTCTGATTTGACTTTAGCATGCAAACAAGTTTCAACAGTGCACACATCCAAAATTTCAGATTCTTTCTCATCATTTTCTTCTGTATCTCTCTCTCTGCAGACATACCAACATCTTCTAGTCATGCTTCTTCCTCTCTGTTTGACCTACATTCTTTTGCCAAGTGACCTCTTTTACCTCACAGGAAACACTCCCCTCTCTTCTTTTTTCCCTCATAATCTTGAATGTGGGGCCTTGTTCAGGTGTTTCCTATCCTTCTGTTCTCCTTCTCAATGACATACACATCATTACCTTCACCTACATAAGCACTTTCCCTTTCTTTACCCTCTTTTTTGATTGGAAGTGCTCAATCAGCTCCTGAAGTCTGCAGATCCTATAGTTGATCATGTGTTTGGTAACAAACTTGATATAGGGGCAAGCAGCCCCTTCAAGATTGCATCCTTTAGCTGTTGCTCATATGGGCTATCATTTACTTGATTTACTGGGACTTCTATTCCAGAGTGATTATTGAAAATCTCCCTCATCTTAACAATGAAATTGTCCACTGTTTCCTCTTCTCCCTGCACATACTGATTTATAATGGACCAGTCGGCTCGACATATCCATCTATTCTATATCCTTGCTATAAGAGCATTTCTCCTGTTTTCTAGTGCTGCATCATCATGAGGCAACACCACTCCCTGGTTGTTTAATCCACTCCAATCTCCCACTACATGATGCCAGTCGGGACCCAGGATCTGTCTGATGACCTGCTCTATTTCCCTCCCATTAAGATGATAGTTAGCAATCATTCCCATGATACCATCCCTGATTTGAGCTATGTTGACCTTGGGATGTGGTACCCCTTCAGTAGTTTTTTTTAACATCCTCGGGGGTCCAGGGGCGATATAACATCATAGTGTTGGGGACTACTATACTTCCTACATTTTGTCCTGCCCTAGGGTTGGGAACTTCAATTAGTGGAAATTCTTCCTCTCCACATTCTGTTTGTTCCCCAACTGAGGGGGATATCAATTGGTTCACCAGGTCCCCGAAAAATTTTGTAACAGTTGCTGTAAAGGGGGTCCCTTGTGGACTCCTCTGGACAGCAAGAGTCATCTTGAGAGGGGGTTTAGCTGCAGCCATAAGAGAATCGGTTGCATCTGCGGGTGACCCAGGTGACCACGGGGGAACAACAAACAGTGGAGAGTCAGGTTGCATTTGGTTTGTTACGTTTTGTTCAGTCAATACTTGCTGAACTAAACTTCAGAGGACGGTCATATTATTGTCCTCCTCTTTGTTCAAAAACATAGTCTTTTTATGGTTTTCTGAATTTAACCTATGGTTAGCCTCCTCAAGCCATTTCTTTGCCTGGGGAAGGCCTAATTTCTTCTGTTTTCTTATTTTCGTGCCAGCATCATTTTTAAGCTTTCTACACAGTATTACACAATAATCCTTATTTAAAAACGCATCAAAATCATACTTTGTTTTCCACATTTTAAGAAGTGTCACATTCTCTTTGTCTAGACTACACATATACTTAACATCTTCATTCATACTAACAGATTTTCCATGGATCATACCTACTTTGTTTATCATGCACACGGAGCTCTTTTTTTGTTAATGTCTTCTCACAATGACACAACACACGCACACAGTATCTTATCACTTGCAATCACTCACAGACTTTCTAGTCATGATATATCACTTCTAGATTACTGATCTTGTGTATTGCTAAAACACTGGTGTCTTAGAGAATTACAAGGAGACTGAGTTCTCCTGACTGTTCTTTCATCGTTACTTAAAACTTCACTAATTTGTAGAGAGCATTTACAGAATTACAAGGAGACTAAATTCTCCCGACTGTTCTTTCATCCTATCAAAACATTTAATATTTCAGTCATTGATCCAAGGGTATTTATGTGCCTGTTCAGGATTAATACAACATATGAGGCTGGCATGAACACTGCGGTCCACCAAATGTCCTATGTTTGTTACCTGGAAATCTATCAGGCCACACCCTTGTATCGGGGGGGGGGGGTTCTTTATCTGGAAGTATTTTTGATCCAAGGGTATTTATATGCCTAGAAATCTATCAGGCCACACCCTTGTATCAACAGGGGGTTCTTTAGGTTTTGATCTAGGAGTATTTATGTGTCCCCAAGGGATTTTCTGCAGTTTACAAGGCTGTCTGGATCTAAGATCCAATCGACAAATTTCCTTTATCTGCACCCGGATATTAGTATGGGACCATACCCCTATATCAAATGACAATTAACCACAAGAAACAAACAAGAACACACAAGAGAGAACACCCGCAGTGCTCGACTGCCGCCAGGTCGCCCTGAGCGCGTCTTCCCAAAACACGGGCTAGTCACTAGGTCTGCCCATCCAGGATGGCCACAGACGGATCTATACGGGGAATACGTGACCACTTATTTCCCGTCAACAAGAGTAAAGCAGATAGGACAGAAACAGATAAACATTCGATCAATCTCTATATTGTATGTATGTATGTATGTATGTATTCAAATCCCTTATTCATCAAATTCCTAATCAAGTCTAACACAAAAGGTTAATAATAAAATAAAAATAAAAATCTTACCTTGTCCCGAGAGCGGTCTCTTGTGCTGATCCGGTAAGTCGCTGCCCGGGAGGCACTAGTTCAGCGGACCGGCCTCTTTTTAACGTCTAATTTAAGACGGAGGACTTACAGTTTTGCCGTACGGTCATCGGTCACTGAGTTGGCCAGTGCGTCTCGGGGAAATTGGACTTCCGGCTCGAAGGACCAAATTGTTAGGGAAATAATTCACCGTCTCAGACCGTCCTCGGGCATCAAGGTAATATTTATTGCATATGCAAGAGAAATGAATTGCATTACATGTTCATGCTGTCATCGTCATTTCTAAGGAAAATACTGTGGTACATGTCTTTTTTATAAGCCCTGGACACCCCCCTTTCCTGTCTTTAAAACATGCCCAGTCTCATGTATTTTCAACTTTATTCTGGACAGAACAGGAAAGGTGGAAGTGTCTGTTACAGACTGTTATCTTCATCTAACAATGGTTACAGGATACTGACTTGAAAACTCCCCAAGCCAACACAAAAATACAGGATATATTCAAAAAACTGCACATCTAAGCTTTTTATATTGCTGACTCCATTTTATTACTAGTCTTTAGCTTAATCATAGATTCATAGCTTATTTCTAGGCCATGATAAACAAAATGGCGTTTTTCATAACTGACATTTAAAGTATAATTTCTCTAACAGTATGTCATTGAGCAAAGTACAGGGAATTGAGACAACAGGAGTGTCTTCCTCGATGATTTGATTGATGGCCCTTAAGTTATGTACCATTCGATATAATGGCTTTTCTCTCTTTTTGACCATTTTCTTTACAGGAAACAATGGCATCTGTGCTCTACTTTCTGTTTTCTTTATGACACCTGTTTTAAATATTTTTTTTATTTGTACTCATACACCAGCAAGTTGATCTGGTGACAGTTGATACTGTGGTATGCGTGGGATTTGAGTTCCTGCTTTTATTTTGACTTTAACCGGCGGGGCTTGTAGAAGTCCTACATTATATTTTCCCTTGGCCCAGAGAATATCAGGTATTTGAGCAACGATTTCAGGTGGAACGTTACCTTCAATCTCTTCCTCTAATTCCATTGCAGTCAATTCACATATAATTTCTTCATCTAATTCTCCAACATGTACTTCTACTCCGTTGGGTGTATACTGTACACAGGCTTGTAAGTAACTCAGTAGGTCTCTTCCCAATAGGTTGCATGGTAACAGCTTATGAAACATATTGTGGCTTCCAATTCCAATTTATATGGGGGGCGTTTCCTTGAGAGGGGTAGACTTCCTCCCACTCCAACTGCTAGTGGCCCAGATGTAAGGGGGATGTCTTTTGGTAGGCGGGACTTTTGAATTATAGTTCGGGCAGAGCCAGAATCGAACAAGCATGAAACTTCCTGATCTGTTAGTTGTGGAAAGCACAGTTACAAAAGCATCTTTACCATCCATCTCAGAGATGCATCCGTCTCAGAGATGCAGAGATACACAAATTAACTTTTGTGTGCTCAGAAAGTTCATGCTGCTTTACTAGTCATTTATCATTATCTCCCTCTTTC
This sequence comes from Aquarana catesbeiana, assembly GCF_042186555.1. NCBI lineage: Eukaryota > Metazoa > Chordata > Amphibia > Anura > Ranidae > Aquarana > Aquarana catesbeiana. The sequence goes on along the minus strand of NC_133326.1, from coordinate 513,877,947 downwards.
TTCTGCTTATGTCTGTCAGGCAATCTGTATTTTCTGACAAGATGGCCAATCCTGCCACAATTATAGCATTTCCTGGTTTCTTTTTGAGGAACAGCTTCTTGACCATCATTTTGGGCTACAAAAGCATTCAGCCTTTTTCTCTTTTCTTTCTTCTTCCTGAGCCTCAATGCTACTGCACACTTCTCTCAGCAAAGCCCATTCAAATCCCTTCCATTCCAGTTTTGTTGGCATCAAACGTTTCCTTATTGCTTCTCTGAGTCCCATCTTACAACCTCTTCTCTGCTTTTCTTAAATCCAACCCCTTAAGGCTAAAATCTACAAAATGATACTTTATCACCCCAAGTCTTATTCAAAGGAGAAGCATACTTTGCAAATTCTTTAGCAAGAGGCTCCCACTCATTGTCTCTGGCCCAGATAGGTAAGCTGCACACTTCCTTCTGGCCACCAGAAACCTCTGCAGCCTAGCTTTTCCTAAACAGTTTACGCAGCATTTTACCTAGTACAAGCTACACAATACACCACAGAAAAACAGGCCTGCTTCAGTTGAATTTTTAGCGCAAATCCAGGCCACAAGCCCACAAATGTAACGCTTGCGTCTATCTATTAAAGGTTCTTGCAGTAAAACCAAGGAAACTTAGACCTCTGCGGTATATCAATGTGCTTTTACTAAACAAAAAATGCTTTACATACAAAACTATTACAATATTAGCAATATAATACAAAGCTGATAGATATACCTATAACAAGAAAAAAATGCTACCTACTTCCTAGCAAAACTATGGGCTATACAATAAGAACAGGGCTTTTTTTCTTCCGGAATGCGGCGGAACGGAGTTCTGCCACCTCTGGCACCGGCCCCATGCTTGCCGCTCACTGCTGTCACTAACACTGGAGCTCCATTCCTGTGTCTCCAAGAGACAGCGCAGCTCTCCCACACAGGATCCTCCCTGTCCTGCATATCTCCATAACAGCAGAGGAGGGGGCAGTCCGTGAGGTAGGTGAGGGGGTGGTACCTCAATCCAGTAGGTGCCGATATTCTGTAAGAACACCAGCGACCCATCACCTAGTGTTACTGAGTGTGGTCTGCAAATTATGGGCTTCGGCAGGCAGGAGCAGGAGAGGCGGAGTGATCTGACATCGCTCTCCTCCTGCTCAAGTTCCGCCCACCAATGGGCAGCAGGCGGCAACAGGCTGAACAGCACTGCACATGGCCTCTTCTCTTCTCCCCTCCAGCCTGCACAGGTACATTCTTTGATACTGGTGCCTGAGAATAATAAGTAGAGTATTAATAAGTAGAAATAAATAGTAGGCTTTCCACACAGCAGAAAAACGAGGGAGCAAGGTAGAGATCTGTGTACAGTAAGACTTTGCAGTGTGACCTAGTGTATGTGGCTCAGCAGATTCTTCTAGAACTAGCTTGTAAAACTTTATTTTACAGGAAGCTGGGAGGTAATAGTTTCTACAGAGGGAGTGGACTGGGGGATTCAAACAGAGTGATTATCTGTGCCTCATGCAGGGTAATGTTTTACTGAAGCAAGGATGGACAGGTGTTCCATACATCCCTGTGCCGGAAGTCCCATTGTTATCTATTGGGACAAAGGGGCTTTACAGACACTGCTGCTATTCTCAATGTGACATTGGTGTGAGGTGTACAGCCCCGAGGCACTCAGGGTGAGTCCAGGGACAAGCACCCACATGGATGTCATATTGGAACACAGCGGCTGTGTCCATGCAGCCACCAATGGGACTGCTTGTATGGGAATGCACGGAATACCTGTGCATCCCTGCGTGGGTAAACAGGGCACAGATTAAATAACCTGTGTGAATCGGGCTTTAGGGCTGTGGGGGGTGAGCTTTACTGGAGGTGGAGAGGGGATTGGTGCTGCTGGGTAAGATCTGAGCTGGGGTGGATATGGGCTTGAGAAGAGGGGTTTGTACTGGCTAGAGGGGTTCATTTTTGGCTGTATTTTGTACAGCGGCCTGGGCATCACATACTGCACACTCTGCATTACTTACTCCTGATCCCTGCACTCTCTACATTACTTTCCCCTGCATTCTGTGCATCATGTACTTCTGATCCCTGCATTCTCTGCATTGTCCTTTTACTCTGTGCGTTGCTTTAAGGTCCTCCCACTTATCCAATTACCCACCCTTTGAGGTAGCACGGGGGGAGGGGGTTCGTGGTTGAGTTCCTGCACCTATTCTCTAAGAAAAAAAGCCCTGAATAAGAATACACAAAAAGGTTACTTAGCTCCGTTTATAAAAACTTCACAATCTCCTTGGCAATGAGGACTCTTTTACGATTGCAGGAGTGCGGGCGAAAAGCGTCTCCGGATTCTGGCAGAGACCTTCCTTGGTGTCACGTCATTGCAAAGTCTAAATCTGAGTTTGTGTTCTTGTCTTTTTATTTGGAAAGTTTTTTAAGAAGCCAATCTTATTTGGGCATATCCTTCTCTGCCCCATTACACTGATGTCAAAAATAGCAAAAAGCTAGAGCTATAGTTGACTAGAACACCTGTATAAACAATGGTAGCAAAGAGGGTATCTTGTGTAAGCACTCCAGGACATCTGAACAAATGTCCCACTACCAGAAAAGCCTAAACAAACACAGCAAATGTTTTATGCCCCGTACACACGGTCGGACTTTGTTCGGACATTCCGACAACAAAATCCTAGGATTTTTTCCAACGGATGTTGGCTCAAACTTGTCTTGCATACACACGGTCACACAAAGTTGTCGGAAAATCCGATCGTTCTGAACGTGGTGATGTAAAACACGTACATCGGGACTATAAACGGGGCAGTGGCCAATAACTTTCATCTCTTTATTTATTCTGAGCATGCGTGGCACTTTGTCCGTCGGATTTGTGTTCACACGATCGGAATTTCTGACAACGGATTTTGTTGCCGGAAAATTTTATCTCCTGCTCTCCAACTTTGTGTCGGAAAATCTGATGGAAAATGTCCGATGGAGCCCACGCACGGTCGGAATTTCCGAAAACACGCTCCGATCGGACATTTTCCATCGGAAAATCCGACCGTGTGTACGGGGCATTAGTGTGAGACTGGGATAGTCACGTGTGTGTGTGTGTGTGTGTGTGTGTGTATGTGTATGTGTGTGTGTATATATGTATGTATATGTATATGTATGTGTATATATACCGTATTTATCGGCATATAACACGCACAGGCGTATAACACGCACCTTCAATTCAGGAGGGAAGTTTCAGGAAAAAAAAACAATTTTAAAGCACTTTGAAGCAAAATAAGGGTCCGTGCCCATCAATGCAGCCTCACCATTGCCCATCTGCAGCCTGATCAATGCCATCTGCAGCCTCACAATTGCCCATCAATGCAGCTTGATCAATGCTCATCTGCAGCCTCACAATTGCCCATCAATGCAGCTTGATCAATGCCTATCAATGCAGTCTGATCAATGCCCAACTACAGCTTCACAATTGCCCATCAATACAGCTTGATTAATCCCCATATGCAGCCTCACAATTGCCATGAATGCAGCCTGAACAATACCCATCCGCAGCCTCACCTCAGATTACTGCTGCCTTGGAGGGGACAGGGAGGGGGTAGGACGAGCGCCATCAGATTACATACAGTGAGAATCTCCTGTTTACTCGGCTGCCTTTTTAATACAAAGTCCCGCCTCCTGGAGCGGCTTCTATGATAGACAAAACGCTGGCCCAATGCCGGCCCAGGAGACAGGACTTCCTATTACGGAGGCTGCTGAGTAAACAGGAGATTCTCACTGTATGTAAACTGATGGCGCGCGTCCCAACCCCCTTCCCTCCTAGGCAGCCCAAATTGCAGTATCGGCGTATAACACGCACACACTATTTGCACCCGATTCTCAGGGTGAAAAAGTGAGTGTTATACGCCAATAAATACAGTATATATATATATATATATATATATATATATATATATATATATATATATATATATATATATATATATATATATATATATATATATATATATATATATATATATATATATATATGTATATATATATATGTATATATGTATATGTATGTATGTGTGTATATACATATATGTGTGTGTGTGTGTATATATTATATATATATTATATATATATATATATATATATATATATATATATATATATATATATATATATATATATATATATATATATATATATATATATATATATATATATATAATAAAAACAAAAACACATCAGATGCAATACAAACGGTCATCTACAATTACATTGTGTAGTATATCACATCACACAGGCGCATATATTAAACCCAGTCAGAGCCGTGTTTTTTGATACCTACCATGAAGTCATAGTAGCATTGGTTTACTATATAAGATGTCACATTCCAAGCATAACACATTTTCCTTTGTCATGTAGGACCTCTTGTCAGGCTTTTTCTTTCTTTAATATGTTAGTATTACTGCCTATTGTGCGTTTATGAAACTTTAGCCTAATATTTTATCATAACTCTCAGCGGAGGCCTGATGTACAGTAGGTCCCTGTGGGATTCATCTATCATTAAGTCTTAGGCCAGATGCGGATACTCTCACAGTAAGACATATGTTCTTATACATTCTGCATCTGTTATATAAAAACCCTTCATGGCCTTGTGTAAGTATTTTATTCCCTCTTGTTTAACCTGATGGTTTAATGGACCCCAGCTGTTGGGGAATAATCACCTACACCTCAGGTTATCTTCTATTTCCATAATAATGCATGTTCCTCTAGGATCTATTGTTCTGGAGAATCATGTACATGTAAAATCTACGGTTTGGTGATTGAAGTTTATTAAATATGACATTTATTAAACATTTTATTTCAATTAAAAACATATAGCACATGACTATGTGAATGTGAACTTCACATTGAATAACATCTATCACTCTGATGCTGAGATCTGAGAAAAAAAAAAAAGCGGGACTGCAACATTGCAGCAGACAAATCGGACACTAAGTGACACTTTTGACACTTTTTTGGGGACCAGAGACACTAATACAGTGAGTGCTAAATATGCACTGTAACTGTACTAATGACTCTGCCTGGGAAGGGGTTAACATCAGGGGCAATCAAAGGGTTAAATGTGTTCCCTGGGAGTGCTTTGATACTGTGGGAGTGTGGGTGGGGGGGGTGTTTGTACTGTAAGATGACAGAGACCCAGGAAACAAAGTCACTTACAGGTTCGTGATTTCACGCTGAAGGACCACCCTGCTGCAGTATATATGCATGGGGCGGTCCAGAAGCTGTTAAAGCGGAGGTCCACCCTATTTTACAACTTTTGCTCAATCACATTACTGCAATGTATTCAGTTATAAACTGAACTTTTTTTTTTTATCTAGCGTACCTGTGTTTTTCTCATGTTCATCTCTGCTTCCTGTATGTGTCCACTGCGGATGTGGGCGGATATTTTGCAGGTATTCTGTCATTTCCTGTGTGCCGCACTGTCTTCTGGGAGCTTGTGTCATTGTTCCCAGCAGTCATTGCGAGTTCTTGTAGGAATTTGAAAGAGGTTGCCATCACAATGGGGCGGGAACTTTCGACGACGACGCCCGTCATAATGGCAACCCGGAAGTATACGGTGCTGCTCGCTGTAAACACTGAGCATGCGCAGGAAAAAGGGGTGAATTCTGGGAGCTCAGCATTCACCGGATCCTGGAAATCAATGCTTGTGGGCTTCACGTGCCCACAAGCAAGATGGGAACGGCCAGGATCACTTTTTATAACTACTCCTTACAAACGAAAACGGACAGCAGCAGATTTAGAACACCCAAACAGTGAGTTGTACTTTATGATTGTGAAAGTGTCTACTTTGGTCGCGGGACCTCCACTTTAAGTTGTTCTGACTGCAATATTAAATCTGGCCACTAGATAGAGCCCAGATTCAATCTACTGCAGAAACTAGAAACGTAACCACTTCAATAGAGGGCACTTCCCCCCTTCCTGCCCAGGACAATTTTCATCTTTCAGCACTGTCACACTTTGAATGACAATTGCGCGGTCATGCAACACTGTACCAAAACTACATTTGTATCATTTTCTTCCCACAATTTTTTCTTTGTTTCTATTATAAAATTTTGTTTTCTCCTTCACTGATGAGCACTGATGAGGCTGAACTAAAGGGCACTGATGGGCACTGATATGTAGTACTGATGGGCACCAATAGGTGGAACTGATATGCAGCACTGATAGGTGGCACTGATGGGCACTAATAGGTGGCACTGGGCACTAATAGGGGGCACTGGGCGGCACTGATGGGCACTAATAGATGACATATGTGAAGGGCACTGACAGGCATTACTGATTGGCACTTTGGGCACTGATTGGCACTTTGGGCACTGATTGGCAGTGTGGTGGGCACTGACTGGCATTGTGGTGGGCACCTGTGATGGGGGCTGTGCTGTTAATCAATGCTCTGATTAGCGCACACCCACCCTCCCCCCCCCCCCCCCAGGGGAGCCGCCAATCGTCTCTCCCTGTCAGTGCGAACAGAGGAGAGCCGATTACTGGTTTCCCACCTGAGATACATAAAGGGGGTTCCCTCAGAAACAACAGTCTAACACTCCATCATCCAGTTCACCCAGCCAACAACTCCTCCCCTAGCAGGCTGACCTTGGGTATATGTAGGAGGCCTGCCCCCTGCCAATGCTAGTTGGGGATTGGTCAGAGCTCCTCACATGCACCCCATGTCACTCCAGCTCTCTGCCCTGCCCCTTTTCCAGAACATTCTCTCTGGAAACAGAGGAGGCGCTCAAGAGCTGAAGTACATGTCAGTCACCTACTGCTATACTAAAGCACTCCCCTGCCCCCAGATGAAAACAAACAGGCCTAGCTCACAGCATAGGCCTGCTTAAATTTACCTGCACTGGCAGCTTACACAAAAACCTATACTAGCACCTACCTACCTACCTAAGGTAGAGGGTGCTACACTCACCCCCCACCAGATTACAGCTGGTCCCCAGCTGTGAAAAATGAATGGAAAAATGGCTCCTGGGCCCAGGAGTAAGGGCATCCCATGTTACTAGTACAAATAAATTATGTACAAAAATACAAAAACAGATATTTACATTTTTGTCACGTATATACACTGTACACTTCACATACAGCCCTAACTACAGGTCCCTGGAGCTAGACACATACACTTTGGAGCCTGAGCATTGCTCCCGCAGGAGGAATACTCTGACTCACCACATTTCTTGTCCTCCGGAGCGATGGAGATGGACAGCTGTCCCATCTCTGGTGTTCCTAAGAGAAGACAAAAATGCACAACAGCCTATCCTTACACACTACCTGTACACTTTACATCACTACTGGAAGGGGGTTATAATCCTCCCAGCAGAGAAAAATCAGATCTACATTACCATATATATTTTTTTTAACAAGAAAACCACATATATTTACCCGTTTGTCATTATTCTGTCAGAATGGAACTATTTAACCCCAAACAGAACAATAACCAAACATATATGTGAAACCTATAATAGTCCTCCTTTTGCTCCTGAATGAAGGGGCCTCTTCTTGGACAACAGGCAGCAAAGAGGTAGGCAGGGATAGTACACCCTAATGTCCATGGTCAACAGTCCTTCCATCCTGGGTGGCAGGCAAAGACTGTCCCTGAAAAGAAAATGTCAGTGAAGAAAACCACACAGACACTGCCCTGTTCTTGCAGTCCTTGTGACTGCTCCTATGGTGGCTGCACAGCCCAGCAGTCCTCCTCACACATAGAAGTGGGGATCCGGCAACCTCCTCCTGCTATCCCCTTCTCTGACTGAAACCGAATGGCTCCTGGTAGGCCGACCCACCTTTACAACCAGGACTCAGTCTCTGTAGATAGCACGTCCCAGCTACCATTCCTCCCGAATGTTCTTGAACCGGGCCCAAGCATCACTCTCTGGCACCCTTAAAGTGGTTGTAAACCCTTACAGTCCACTTTTACCTACAAGTAAGCCTAGATTAAGGCTTACCTGTAGGTGCAAGAAATATCTCCTAAACCTACACGGTTTAGGAGATATTTCCAAAAGACAGGCACCAATGTCTACGACGCATGCGCCGTAGACAACGGCATGCAGGTGCACTGAGCGTGCCGTTTCTAACGGTGATCATGCCGTTAGTGGCGGCACCAGCGCGCATGCGCGTTAGTGACATCATCGCGGCTCCGGCCAATCACAGCGCCGGAGCCGCGATACCCGGAAAGAAGATGGACGCTTCGTGGAAGAAGGGATAGCGGTGACCTTGCAGGCTCCTGTGTCAGGTAAGTGACACATAATGGGTTACTATGCGATGCATAGTAGCCCATTATGCTTTACCTATGCAGGGAAACAAAGAGGAAGTAAACCCATCAGGGTTTACTTCCTCTTTAAAGGCTTTGGGACATGCATGAACTCCCAGATTAGGTCATCCTCCCACTTTCCCCATCAGCTCTCCACGATGTCCATAATCTGAGAGGGGACATATGGAAATTCTAGATCCCACTCCAGAGCAATCCTTCTCTGTATTTCCTTCTGGAAACGAGAAAACTTTGTCAATTCCTTGGGCTTCCCTTTCCCGGGCACGATACAAGCATCCTGAGCTTTTACCACCCACTGCTTATAGGTGGGCGCTCTGGTCTGGGTAGTGGAAGGTCTGCTTAAGAAAAGCCTACTGCAAGGAACTGGGGTCCATACTGGGGGCTGAGGTTCTTCTCTTGCCTCTGAATGGGTCTCTGTAGAATGGGAGTTTCCTGTCTCCCACTCCTCACTGGCGTTTTCCTCAGGGGACATCCATGCAAACAAGTTTTCCAAGGACCCATATCTTTCCAGTATTCTGGAGCTTCCAGCTCACCTGGTGGCACTCCTCCCTCTAGCATGGGCTCCTTCCGGATGGGTATAGCAAGGGACTTAGTGCAGGCCGGCTCTTCAGGGATGTCATCTGGTTTCTGCACACTGGCACCTGCAGTCACCAGCCCCCTGGCCAGGCCATGGGTTGTGCCAGCATCATCTTCCTCTGGTATGTCCAGGATCTTCGCGGAGGAGTCGCCAGGCTGCAACACCTCTGGCTGGTGATCCATGGCCCTCTCAGGCCCTCCAAGTCTCCTGCGGCTGTGGCATACAAAGTGCTGAAAGCAGGTTGACAGTATAGTACCTTGACTCCTGCTGAACAGGTCTCAGGTTAGTGGCTCCCCACAATGGCCACACCCGGCCCAAGCTGTTACGCCCAACGTCGGATTGTGACACTTGGGAGAGACTAGACAGAGCCGCTCCAGTCCATCAGTCACCCCCAAGACGAGTCCTCCACCAATTCACCAGCCCAACGTCGGTATTCACCAGCGCTCCCTCCTGCATGTCAGGCATCCACCGTAAAGCGGACATCATCCGACCACCCTCCGCCATCTTCAGCTGCCTCGTAGTGTTTAATGCTGGCTGGAACTTGTCAGCTTCCTCCAGGGCGTGACTCTGCTCCCCAGGGCTCTGTCTGCTCGGCGCCTGAGGAACTGATAAGCAGGCACCCGCCGTGCTGCATGCGCTGCGCTGACCCCTTGTGGTAGAAGTTGGGATGAACAGGCGCACTGGTGCTAGCTGGTTCTGTCCAGAGATGTGTCTCCACACAAACTGCGCCACAGTAGCTGAACGCTGATAGCAGGCAAACTGTACGGTGGTTGCCCTCGGCAACAATAAAGTCAATCTCTAATATCGCTCTGTATAGGACCAGCATAGAAAAGTCCCGCCCGCAGGCACCCCCAGGTTGCGTTTCGTCACCAGGGGTAACAGTCAACATTCTCACTCTCCCTTTACTGTTGTCAAGCAGGAGTTTACATAGAAAAGTTCAGATAGTCTGCAATGCAGTGGGTAATGTCCGCGCCATTGCAGAGCGCTGGACATATTTGTAATCCATGGGCGCGATCACCCGCCGTGGTTGCCACGGGTAATGGCACATGTTTTACTGTCACTGAGTTGCAGGTTAATTACAAGTGTCCGCCCCAACACTGATTGGAGTAACGGGTAGCGGGGGGGCAGTACAACTGACAATCCCGGATGGTTGCTATTGGCAACGGCACTTGTAAAAGCTGATTTGCAGGAAAACACAGTCTTTTTCCATAGTTAAGTCCTCTAGGTAATGGAACAAGCAAACCCCCCCCCCCCCCCCTTTTCTGCAAGATAAAATGACACAAGGCGAGGCTGAAACCTTCCTATTCCGAATTGGGTGAGGCCTCCCATGGCCCCCCTCCCCCCTTCATATAGAAAATCTTATGAGTTCTGTGAGCAGATGGTGGAGCGGAATAGGAAGGTTTCAGCCTTGCCTTGTGTCATTTTATCTTGCTGTGTAAAGAGACACGAACTATGTAAGTACTCTTTGCAAACTGTTGATGTCATGCCATCGTAAAAAAATAAAAACAGCCATTGTATTTATACTATTACATCTATTTTGTATTATTTTTCTTTTGTAAATAGAATAAAACAGCATACCCCTGTTCAACCCCTGAAGAAGGAAATATACACTATACCATCTATCCGAAACATGTTGGGTACACTGCAAACACATTTTGGTCGACTACAGGTCTAGACCCCATGTGTATGTTAGTAAAACTCTGTTGTAACGTACCTGGGATGTGAGCCGGACGTGCGGAGGGAGACCTCCCGTACCACCCTGGCTCGGAGACCACTGGAGTGGGAACAGGGCGGTAAGAGCACAGTGAGGTAAAGGTGCCTGCTGAGTCCTTACTGCTTGAAGTGGTTTAATCACGTGGAAGCTGGAGTAGCGGGTGCAGGTCAGCAGATGCAGGCGAGTAGAATAGCGGGTGCAGAGCAGTGGATGCAGGTCAGCAGATGCAGGTTTGCAGAGCAGCGGATGCAGGTCATCAGGCAGAAGCGGAGTCAGACTAGCCGGGTCATACACATCAGGGAACACAGCAAAAAATGGCAGGCAGAGAATAGAATAGTCAGAGTCCAGGCTGGGTCTTGGCAACAGGCAAAACAGAGCAGGGTCAAACAAGCCGAGGTCAGGATTGGAGACATAAGCAAGGTCAGGAAGCCGGGTCAAACACAGGAACAGAGTACTGGTACAGAATCAGGAACACAGGGAACAGAAGCAGATCAAACCGCAGGGGGCAGCATCTTTGAGCGTCTTTTATGGACTGTTGGGCGCCAAAGCGCGTCTAACGTACGTGACTCGCGCGTGCGCATAGGCACACGCCTTCTGGAATGGGCAGTACGTCCCTGACATCTGTGCTGTTTTGATATCTTTTGGTGTCATATACTAATATTTTTTAGGTATTTCTACTCTTTGTATACCAGTATAAGCTTCAGTGGCGGCCCGTCTATAGGGGGCGTACGGCGCTGCCCCCCTCCAGGCAGTCACAAAAAATAAAAAAATACAAAATTTTTAAACTGGCCCTTTAAAAAAAAAATACAAAAAAAGCTCCTTAAGTGCACTATGTTCGAACGCCGGACACAGTGCACTATGGGAAGCGCCACGTTTATGCAATCACGAGATTGCAGACGCGGCGCTTCATTTGTGGGCTTTTGTCCCACCTTGCGGTGCTTTCCGAAGTGCCGAGTGGCTTCCGCCCGGTATCTGGTATCTATTACTACGGCCGGGCGGTTTGATTGACATCTGCGTTAGATGTCACTTCCTGTTTTTTCTCTCCCATTGCACCCGAGAGAGAGAAAACCAGAAGTATGAGGAGCGGACTCTTCCATCGCCACTGCCAGTGGAAGGAGACACCGCAGGAGAGGACAACACCGCAAGGTAAGTATGAGAAGGGGGGGGGTTTAATGGGACACAGGCTGCATTTAATGGCACACAGGCTGCATTTGGACACAGGCTGCATTTGATGGGACACAGGCTGCATTTGATGGGACACAGGCTGCATTTGATGGGACACAGGCTGCATTTGATGGGACACAGGCTGCATTTGATGGGACACAAGCTGCATTTTATGTGACACAGGCTGAATTTTATCTGACATAGGCTGCATTTGATGGGACACAGGCTGAATGTAAGGAGGGACTCCGCTGGGGGCACCTGATGTAAGGACGGACTCCGCTGGGGACACCTGATGGCATCTGGTGGCAGACGATGTGGCTAGTGACACGCTCAGGGCTCCGACTGATTCTGCATTATGGTGAGTCCCTCTCTCCCTCTCCCTCCATCCCTCATTCATCTCAGACGCTAACCACACCACCTTAAAACCATGCCCACTATTTTGCTGAAACCATGCCCATTTTCACCAAGTGGGAGGGGTAAAAAGGAAGGGCGGGGTCTGGCACCCCCCCATCCTAAAACTTCACCAGCCGCCACTGCTATGCTTATATGTATTTTCAATAAATTTTGTATATTTTTTATATAACCTTGTATGATCTGGTTTTACTTCCCATGCCCATACAATCCCTGGGGCATTTCCCTTTCTGCAGGGATTAGAATGCTTGTCAGTTTTCATTGTTGTGCCCCGGTTAATGATATTCACCCTCTCTATTTGTCTTGTTTACCATTATCATTGAAAGTGAAAGTAAAAGAAAATCCCAAATTTTGGGTTGTCCCCAGAAAAGTAATAGAGGGGAAATCTTCCAATGGGGACACTAGTTCTGGTGACCTGGGATCCCAAAAGAATTCAGTTAATTTTTAGGGATTTCCTCTCACTTCCTGTTTGGCTATGGGACAGGAAGTGAAGAGAAATCTTCGCAATCGGACACATATGGTGAAAACTTACTCTATCCAAAATAAAAATAAAAATGTTTTGCTCATAGTTCTACTTTAATTATTCGTTGTGTGTTCTGTATATTTCATATACTGATTATTTGTACTTCTTATATGTATTTTCCTAAAAGTTTCACCCCACCCTATTTTGTTAATAACGTTTCAAGATCAGTCTAGCTAATTGCAGAATAGGAGGGTTTAACTGCATGACGGAGCGATCACTTGTCAACAAACCGGCGCATGTCCGGTTCAGCTCTCTCCTCTCCTTGCATGCTGTACACAGCACTCAGCAGCACTCACCCTTGCCTCATCCATGCCTCATTCTAGCCCGTCTGTGCCTCATTCATGCCCATATGTGCCTCATTCATGCCTCATCTGTGTCCTATTCTTGCCCATATGTGCCTCAATCATGCCCATATGTGCCTCATTCATGCCTTATTCTAACCCATCTGTGCCTCATTGATGCCCATATGTGCCCATTCATGCCTCATCTGTGCCTCATTCATGCCTCATCTGTGCCTCATTCATGCCTCATCTGTGCCTCATTCATGCCTCATCTGTGCCTCATTCGTGCCTCATCTGTGCCTCATTCGTGCCTCATCTGTGCCTCATCCATGCCCATCTGTGCCTCATCCATGCCCATCTGTGCCTCATCCATGCCCATCTGTGCCTCATTTATGCCCATATGTGCCTCAATTATGCCCATCTGTGCCTCTTCCATACCCCATCTGTGCCTCTTCCATACCCCATCTGTGCCTCTTCCATACCCCATCTGTGCCTCATTCATGCCTCATCTGTGCCTCATTCATGCCTCATCTGTGCCTCATTCATGCCTCATCTGTGCCTCATTCATGCCTCATCTGTGCCTCATTCATGCCTCATCCATGCCCATCTGTGCCTCATCCATGCCCATCTGTGCCTCATCCATGCCCATCTGTGCCTCATCCATGCCCATCTGTGCCTCATTTATGCCCATCTGTGCCTCAATTATGCCCATCTGTGCCTCAATTATGCCCATCTGTGCCTCATCCATGCCCATCTGTGCCTCATCCATGCCCATCTGTGCCTCATTTATGCCCATATGTGCCTCAATTATGCCCATCTGTGCCTCAATTATGCCCATCTGTGCCTCTTCCATACCCCATCTGTGCCTCTTCCATACCCCATCTGTGCCTCTTCCATACCCCATCTGTGCCTCATTCATTCCCATCTGTGCCTCATTCATGCCTCATCTGTGCCTCATTCATGCCTCATCTGTGCCTCATTCATGCCTCATCTGTGCCTCATTCATGCCTCATCTGTGCCTCATTCATGCCTCATCCATGCCCATCTGTGCCTCATCCATGCCCATCTGTGCCTCATCCATGCCCATCTGTGCCTCATTTATGCCCATATGTGCCTCAATTATGCCCATCTGTGCCTCTTCCATACCCCATCTGTGCCTCTTCCATACCCCATCTGTGCCTCTTCCATACCCCATCTGTGCCTCATTCATTCCCATCTGTGCCTCATTCATTCCCATCTGTGCCTCATTCATTCCCATCTGTGCCTCATCAATACCTCATCCATGCCACATCAGTGCTCATCCGTGCCTGATCCATTCCACATCAATGCCTCATCCGTGCTCATCCGTGCCTCATCCATGCCACATCCACGCCACATCCATGCCACATATGGCCTCATCCGTGCAACATCTGGTCTCATCCGTGCCTCATCCATGCCTCAATCATGCTCATCCATGCCACATCAGTGCTCATCCGTGCCGCATCCTCATCCATGCCACATCAGTGCTCATCCATGCCACATCAGTGCTCATTTATGCCACTACAGTGCTTATCAGTGCCCTACAGTGCCTCACAAAAGTGTAATAGTTAGTCAGGAAATTTGATGTATAATTTTATGTCCCTAGAGCACCTGACGGTGCCCCCTGAATTTTGGGCCTCTGTATGTGACCAGGCTGTGTTTAAGTCTCACACATGTGGTATCGCCATACTCAGGAGAAGTAGCAGAATGTATATTGGAGAAATTAGACCACCTTTGGGTAATATGCAGATTGTATTGCCAGCATCCCTTAGATTTGAAACAAAAATGGAAAGGTACCCCCCGGTATTCGGAACTTTAAGGGCAGACTCAGGAATGTTAGATTGACTTATTATAAAAGTATAAAGTTTATTAATACATAATAAAAAATGTTGGTGCATAGATTACATAAAACAGGAAAATATACAGGGGCTCGTGTAGAACTGGTTAGTGACGTAGTCGTCTCTTCTCGTTGTGCCGTTATGCTCCTAGAATGCCTATAGGTGCAACTTGCATGTTGGGCCTCTCTATGTGGCAAGGCTGTGTAAGTTTCACACATGGTATCACCATACTCAGAAGGAGTAGCAGAATGTTTTTGGGGTGTAGTTGCAAGTATGCCTATACAGTGTGTGATAAATAACTTGGTAATATAACGATTTGGTGAAACAAAAAAATTTCATTTTGCAAAGAATTATCGGAAAAAATTACAACTTCACAAAACTCACCATGCCTCTTACTAAATACCTTAGACTGTCTACTTTCCAAAAAGGGGTCATTTGGGGGTATTTGTACTCTCCTGGCTTGTTAGGGTTTACAAGAAATGAGATGGGCAGTCAGTACATCAGCAGTGATCAATTTTCAATTGCCACCATAGCTTGCAAACTCTATAGCTTTCACAAAGACCAAATAATATATACTTATTTGGGTTATTTTTGCCAAAGATATGTAGCAGTATAACTTTTAGCCAAAATTTATGAAGAAAAATTAATAATTTGCTAAATTTTATAACCGTAAACGAAGAAAAGTGCATTTTTTTTTTTTTTTTTACAAAATTTACAAAGTGGTGATTAAATACCACCAAAAGAAAGCTCTATTTGTGTGAAAAAAGGAAAAATTAATTTGGGTACAGTGTTGCATGACTGAGTAATTGTCATTCAAATGTGAGAGTGCTGAAAGCTAAAAATTGGCCTGGTTAGGAAGGGGGTTTAACCACTTGCCAACTGGGCCATAGCCGAATAGTGGCTACAGCGTGGTCGGATAACTCTGGAAGGGCATGCTATGACGTCCTCCCAGAAAACCCTGGGGCGTGTACCTGGGAATATCCATGACCGCACGGTCCGCATCACGAATCATGGTAAAGGGCCGATGACAGCAGTTGTAAACAAGCCGGCGCATGCCCGTTTCAGCCCTTCCCCTCTCCCTCTCTCCCAAAATTTTCGGTCTTTTTTTCATTTATAGCAAAAAAAACAAAAACCCAGTGGTGATCAAATACCACCAAAAGAAAGCTCTATTTGTGTGAAAAAAGGAAAAAAATTTCATATGGGTACAGTGTTGCATGACTGAGTAATTGCCATTCAAAATGTGAGAGCACTGAAAGCTGAAAATTGGTATTGTTAGGAAGGGGGTTTAAGTGCCCAGTGGGCAAGTGGTAGGCCTAGTTCACACCTATGCTGGTTGCAGTTTGCATATTCTGCGTGCATTTTGCGCTTTTTAATACACATTTTTTATCCATTGAAGTCTATGGAACCAAAAACCTGAAAAAAGTCCCTGGCCCTTTCCATAAAATGCACAGATGTGAACATGACCCATAGGAAATCATGTTAAATGGACTGTAGAGTGTTTCTGCAAAACTGAAACGCACTAAAAAATGCATAGGTGTGAACCAGGCCTTAGTCTAGATTCACATCTATGCGGCTGCACTTGATGCGTTTTTCAGGTATGTTTTGCAGTGCATTTTGTGTTTTAAACCCTCGTTTTTAATGCATTTTTTGCACGCAGTTGTCATGCATTGCTCGTTTTATGGTTTTTCTTTCTCATTAAACACACTGTAAATACACTGTATAAAGCTGGTTGCTAAACCGCGCCCTTAACAAGCCAATGAGTCGTCAGCTGTCAGCGGGGTTCCCCTCTGACAGCTGATTGTAAAAAAAAAAAAAAAAATTGCCAGCAAAAAAAAAAAAATGCGAACAAAACGGCATGGGAGCCCCTCATGCCAATTTCTTTTTTTTAAATGGCGTGGGGTCCCCCCCAAAATCCATAACTTATCGGAGCATGCAGCCTGGCAGGTCAGGAAAGGGAGGGGACGAGCGAGCGCCCCCCCCCCCCCCGAACCATACCAGACTGCATGCCCTGGACCCCATGGTTGTCGGGGTCTGCGGGCAGGTGGCTTATTGGCATCTGGAACCCCACCTTTAAGAACGGGGCCTCCAGATCCCGCCCCCCATGTGAATGGGTAGGGGTACATTGTACCCCTACCCATTCCCCTCAAAAAGCAGTGAAATGTAAAAAAAAAGCCGGTTTTTGACAAAAAATAGCTCTGAGCCATCTCCCACTGCCGTCTCTCCCGCTGCCGTCTTCTCCCGTCTCTGTCTCTCCCGGCGACTTCTGCTGCTGACAGCTGATGACTCATCGGTTGTTAAGGATGCGGCGGCCGGCTTCCCGACCGATTGCATAGCAACCAGCTATATACAGTGTTAAAATAAAAACCGCAAAACACATAAAAAATCACATCACAAACACAATACTTGCGTTTCTGGCGCAATGCCATTGAAGTCTATTACCCGCGGGAAAAAAGTCCCCGACCCTTTCCAAAAACGCACTGGCAGCAAAATGCATAGATGTGAACTTGTACCATAGGAAACCATGTTAAATGAACTGTAGTATGTTTCTGCAAACTGCAAAACACACTGAAAACGCATAGGTGTGAACCTAGGGTAAGTGCCCAGTGGGCAAGCGGTTAACATGCTGGTTGAAAAAATTGACTCATCTATGGTCTACCTATGTTTACAGTAGCAGCAGCCCTTGCCACTAGGGATGAGCCGAACACCCCCCTGTTCAGTTCGCACCAGAACATCACCAGAAAAAAAAGTTTAAAAACGGCCGTTTTTTCGGGAGCAGTGATTTTAATAATGCTTAAAGTGAAACAATGAAAGTGTAATATTCCTTTAAATTTCGTACCTGGGGGGGGTGTCTATAGTATGCCTGTACAGGGGCGCATGTTTAGGACAGTCTGACAGCAAAATGACATTTCAAAGGAAAAGTCATTTAAAACTACTCGCGGCTATTAATGAATTGCCAGTCCGACAATACACATAAAAGTTCATTGATAAAAACGGCATGGGAATTCCCCACAGGGGAACCTCGAACCAAAATTAAAAAAAAAAAAAATGGCGTGGGGGGGTCCCCCTAAATTCCATACCAGGCCCTTCAGGTATGGTATGGATATTAAGGGGAACCCTGCCAAAATTTTTTAAAAAATGGCTTGGGGTCCCCCCAAAAATCCATACCAGACACTTATCCGAGCACGGAACCTGGCAGGCCACAGGAAAAGGGGGGGGGGAGAGATCGCCCCCCCCTCTCCTGAACCGTACCAGGCCACATGCCCTCAACATTGGGAAGGTGCTTTGGGGTAGCCCCTCAAAGCACCTTGTCCCCATGTTGATGGGGACAAGGGCCTCATCCCCACAACCCTTGCCCGGTGGTTGTGGAGATCTGCAGGCGGGGGGCTTATTGGAATCTGGAAGCCCCCTTTAACAAGAGGACCCCCAGATCCCGGCCCCCCGTGTGAAATGGTAAGGGCCTACCATTTCACAAAAAAAGTGTCAATGTTAAAAATGATGAGACAGTTTTTGACAATTCCTTTATTTAAATGCTTCTTCTTTCTTCTATCTTCCTTCGGTTTCTTCCTCCATCTTCTTCTTCTTCTGGTTCTTCCTCCAGTGTTCTCCTCCGGCATCTTCCTCCGCGGCGTCCTCTTCCCTTCTCCGTGCTCGGGCCGGTCCGCATCCATGATGGGAGGCTCTCGCTGTGTGACGCTTCTCGTCTTCTGATGGTTCTTAAATAACGGAAGGCGGGGCCATCCGGTGACCCCGCCCCCTCCGACGCACGGGCACAGGACACTTGTTCTAGTTAGGTCTGCTTGACAGGAAGTAAACAGAATTTTCCCCAAAGGGGAAAGGAATAGCAGAAAAGAAAGTAATAGACCTCTAAATTGGGACTTTTAAGGCAATTTGAAGAAAAAATATTGAGTTTTAAATGATTTCCATAAAAAAGATTTATTTATACAAATGTCAGGCTAGAGCATATAACAGGTAACAGTTCAGGTGTTCTGATTATGCAAAGAGTTCAAGGAACAAGAGCACATACCATGAGCAGGTCTGAGCAGAGCAGGTCAGCTGGGACTTGTAGTTCACCGCTGTAGATGTAGGTCGATGTTTGCTGGACCTTGTAGTTCACCACTGCAGATGAGGATAGATGGTGTCTGGTGTTGTAGTTCACTGCTGCAGGTGAGGATAGAAGTCTGGTGCTTGTAGTTCACCGCTGCAGATGAAGTTACTAGTGGAATCAGGCAAAACGTAGTCTAGGCAAGCTGGGTCATACACAGGAAGATCAGAGTCCAAACGGTACCGAATCAGAAGCAAGCAAACAGGGTCAAACGAGCCGGGTCATACACGAAATACACAGAGCAGATATCAACTGGATCAAACACAAGGTAAACTCTAACATGAGCAATGATTGAATGCTGTTGCAAGTTATTTAAAGGTCAGCTGGCCAATCATTGTTGTTTCCCAGGTAAAGGCTGTGTCAGGTGAGTTGTGCTGGGTCCTAAAGGGATCCTAGTACTGACAGTACCCCCCCTTTCTCGAGGGGTTGCTCCTGCACCCCCAGGCTTACTTGGATAACGAAGATGGAACTTCTTCTTAAGTCGGTCAGCATGAAGATCACGAGCTGGGACCCAAGATCGATCCTCTGGGCCGAAACCTTTCCAATGAACGAGATATTGTAAGGAATTGCGCACTCGTCTGGAATCAAGAATAAATGGCACTTCATATTCCTGACTGTCCAACACATCTACAGGTTCTGGTTCATTTACTTGGAGGCTGGAATGAACAGGTTTCAACAATGAAACATGAAAGACATTTGGAATGCGCATGGATGGGGGGAGTTTTAATCTATAGGATACAGGATTAACAATCTCCGAAATTTCATAGGGCCCGATGAATTTTGGGCCAAGTTTTTTAGATGGAACATGCAGGGACAGATTCCTAGATGATAGCCACACTTTGTCACCAACTTTATATCCTGGTGCCTTTGAGCGCCTCTTGTCCGCCATTTTCTTAAAAGCCTGCACAGAGCGAGAAATAGCATGATTGACATCGGACCAGATTTTGGAGAAATTTTCAATTGTGGTGTTGGCATCTGGCACATCAGAGGGTGGAAGATCAAAGGAGCACACACGAGGATGCAACCCGTAAACACAGAAGAAGGGAGAGGTCCCTGTAGATGTGCTGGCACAATTATTAAAGGCAAACTCTGCCCATGGCAGGACGTTGACCCACTCCACCTCATCATTGGCCATCAGACAACGTACCATCTTCTCTAGAGTCTGATTAGTCCTTTCTGTTTGGCCGTTTGTCTCAGGATGATATGCTGAAGAATATGATAACTTAATCCCCAGCTGAGAGCAAAGGGCCTTCCAAAACTGGGCTATAAACTGAGAGCCACGGTCTGAGACAATGTTGATTGGTGCCCCATGGAGCCTGAAAACATGTTTAATGAATAAAGATGCCAGTTCTTTAGCAGATGGAAGTTTCGGAAGCGGAACAAAGTGGGCCATTTTACTGAACCTGTCTACCACCACCCAGATCGTGGAACATCCCTGGGACGGAGGCAAGTCAGTGATAAAGTCCATAGATAAATGGGTCCAGGGACAGGTAGGTATTGGTAGAGGACGTAGGAGACCGGGCGGCTTAGAGGTACTGCTCTTGCTTCTGGCACAAACTTCACAGGCCTGGACGAAGGCTAACACATCCTGCCTGATCGATGGCCACCAGAGGTTGCGAGAGATAATCTCAAAAGTTTGTCTAAACCCCGGATGTGCTGCAGGTTTTGATGCATGTACCTGTTGCAATACCTGCAAACGAAGACCCAGGGGTACAAAAAGCATACCGGAGGGAGTGGAGGGAGGGGCTTCAGCCTGTGCAGGTAACAAGGCCTCAGAGATGTCAGTCTGGGTGAAAGCCAAAATCCTATCCTCAGAGATAATGGGTTGTGGAGGAAGTGGAGGAGGAGACTCTGAAAGAAAGCTGCGAGACAAGGCGTCAGCCTTAATGTTTCTTGGTCCTGGTAAATATGAAATTGTGAAGTCAAATCTGGAGAAGAACAATGACCACCTGGCTTGACGTGAGTTCAGTCTTTTAGCAGAATGGATGTATTCAAGGTTTTTGTGGTCAGTCAGAACTATGAATGGATAGCGAGCTCCCTCCAGCCAATGTCTCCATTCCTCCAAAGCGAGCTTTATGGCTAGAAGTTCTCTGTTGCCTATATCCTAATTGCGCTCTGCTGGGGAATATTTCCGAGACAAGAAGGCACAGGGGTGGATGGCAGCATTTACAGGATCCTTTTGTGACAAAAGCGCCCCCACCCCTACTTCAGATGCATCTACCTCCACAATAAAAGGTAGCTCAGGAACAGGATGGCATAGGATTGGTGCAGAGGTAAAAGCTTTCTTTAACTGAGTGAAGGCTGCCTGGGCTTCAGTAGTCCATTTAAAGGTAGTCGGAGTCTTCCTGGTGAGAGAGGTGATGGGATGTGCAATGGTGGCAAAGTTCTTAATGAATTTTCGATAGAAATTTGCAAAGCCCAGGAAGCGCTGAACTGCCTTTAGGTCTGAAGGTGGTGCCCAGTCTAAAATGGCTTGAATCTTGGCTGGATCCATGGTGAGGCCTGTGTCAGAAATTAGGTAGCCTAGGAAAGGTACTTGTTTAACATGGAATGAACATTTCTCAGGCTTTACAAAAAGGAGTGAGTCTTTAATCGGGCCAATACTGAGCAGACATGTTTCTGATGTGTTTCAAGATTGGGAGAATATATCAAAATGTTGTCTAAATATACAAGCATGAAGCGACCCAACATGTCACGGAAAATGTCATTCATAAAGTTCTGAAAGACAGCTGGTGCATTTCTGAGACCGAAAGGCATGACAAGACATTCGTAATGACCATCCTTGGTGTTAAAGGCTGTCTTCCACTCGTCGCCTGCACGTATGCGCACCAGATTATAGGCTCCCCTTAAGTCCAGTTTGGAGAAGATTTTGGCTGCCTGGATTTGAGAGAACAATTCTGTGATGAGAGGAAGAGGATACCGATTGGGAACAGTTATTTTATTTAGACCTCTGTAATCAACACAAAGTCTCAGTCCCCCATCCTTCTTTGGGACAAAGAAGCATCCTGCTCCTGCGGGAGAAGTGGAGGGACGGATGAAACCCTTAGCTAGGTTTTCCTGGATGTATTCTTGCAAGGCAAGATTCTCTGGCTCAGACAGTGGAAAGACTCTCCCTCGAGGAGGTGTAGTGTCAGGCAAGAGGTCAATGGGACAATCATAACTGCGATGAGGTGGTAAAGTGTCAGCAATCCCTTTAGAAAACACATCCCAAAAGTCTTTATAACAACGTGGAATCTGTTCCATTCCCACTTGACAGGTAGCCAGTCGCACAGGGTGCTGGATGCAGTTCTTCTTACACTGATTGGACGAAGTCAGAATATTTCCTGTTCGCCAGTCAATTACAGGATTGTGCTTCTGAAGCCAAGGAAGGCCTAGGATCAAAGGAGTGGATGGAGAGTCAATGACAAGACATGAAATCTTCTCCCAATGCAAAGCCCCCAATTGTAACTGGAAAGGATTGGTGGCTTGGAGCACTAGATCTTGTGAGAGAGGCCGATTATCCACGGAAATCAGGCGGACTGGGCAATCTAGAGCATGAGTTTCCAAGGACAAAGAGGTAATCAGAGTCTTATCAATAAAATTCTCAGCGGCTCCAGAATCTACCAAGGCCAGCAGTTCATGAGCCCCTGTCCCAAAGTGAATGACAGCGGGTAAAAGAATACGCTTGTCCCCCTGGGGAGATGAGAGCAGACCTAAGGTAACCTCCCCGCAATTACCTAGGTCCTGGAGTTCCCGGACGTGTAGGGCACGAACGGAGCATATGACCCTTGAGGCCACAATACAAGCAGAGTCCCATGTTACGCCGGCGCGTGTGTTCCTGGGCAGATAACCGGGTGGAGCCTAACTGCATAGGTTCTTCCTCAGATTTGGCACTGGAGGTGGAATAGTCAGGCGGCAAGGGAGGTATATAGTTTGCCACAGCTGTAGTTTTTTCTCGTCTCCTCTCTCGCTGGCAGCGGTCAATTCTAATGGCTAGACTCATAGCCTCCTCCAGTGAGGCTGGGTAGGAGAAGTTGACCAGAGCATCCTTAATTGCATCTGAAAGGCCCATTCTAAACTGGCTGCGGAGTGCTGCATCATTCCAGCCACATTCCGGGGCCCACCTGCGAAACTCTGAGCAATACATTTCAGCTGTGGTAGTTCCTTGCTTTAAGTTACGCAGGGTTGATTCTGCACTAGCAGCACGATCTGGATCATCATAAAGCAACCCTAGGGCTTCAAAGAAGGCATCTACTGTTAGCAAAGCTGGGTGGTTTGGTTCCAGGTTAAAGGCCCAAGCCTGGGGGTCACCCTGTAGTAGAGAAATAATGATTTGAACCCTCTGAGTTTCAGGGCCAGACGAGGATGGCCTTAACTTGAAATATAATTTGCAACTGTTTTTAAAGTTGCAAAACCCTTTACGGTCACCAGAAAACCGGTCAGGCAAAGGAATTTTTGGTTCAGATGGAGTTTTTGTAGCAGTGGTAATAGAAGGAGATTGCACCATACCATGAGCAGGTCTGAGCAGAGCAGGTCAGCTGGGACTTGTAGTTCACCGCTGTAGATGTAGGTCGATGTTTGCTGGACCTTGTAGTTCACCACTGCAGATGAGGATAGATGGTGTCTGGTGTTGTAGTTCACCGCTGCAGGTGAGGATAGATGTCTGGTGCTTGTAGTTCACCGCTGCAGATGAAGTTACTAGTGGAATCAGGCAAAACGTAGTCTAGGCAAGCTGGGTCATACACAGGAAGATCAGAGTCCAAACGGTACCGAATCAGAAGCAAGCAAACAGGGTCAAACGAGCCGGGTCATACGCGAAATACACAGAGCAGATATCAACTGGATCAAACACAAGGTAAACTCTAACACGAGCAATGATTGAATGCTGTTGCAAGTTATTTAAAGGTCAGCTGGCCAATCATTGTTGTTTCCCAGGTAAAGGCTGTGTCAGGTGAGTTGTGCTGGGTCCTAAAGGGATCCTAGTACTGACAACAAGTACCAATTTTTTAAAGATTTGTAGAAAAATACTCAACGTATATACAAGGTGCTACAATGATAAAAACATTGCATGATAAATTGTAAATAGTCCTGAAGTGGTATTTCCCAACTACTTGCTGTTCCACCATCAATATATATTGCAGATGGTAATTGGTAGAAGGGATATCCAACGCATTTCGAAATAAGCATAAGCCAAAAATCTTCTTCAGGAATTTATACTATATTATATATATACTATAATATAGTATAAATTCCTGAAAAAGATTTTTGGCTTATGCTTATTTCGAAATGCGTTGGATATCCCTTCTACCAATTACCATCTGCAATATATACTGATGGTGGAACAGCAAGTAGTTGGGAAATACCACTACAGGACTATTTTCAATCTATCATGCAATGTTTTTATTATTGTAGCACCTTGTATATATGTTGAAGGTTTTTCTACAAATCTTTAAAAATTGGTACTTACATACTATAAATAAATCTTTTTTATGGAAACCATTTAAAACTCAATATTTTTTTCTTCAAATTGCCTTAAAAGTTCCAATTTAGAGGTCTATTACCTTCTTACAATTAAAGAGATGATGGCAATTACACAATTGATAACATGAGTCATCAAATAAGGAATAGCAGAAAATAAACTGTCAAGGGTTTAAACTTTAAACTCTTCCTATTTTGGCTATTTTTGGCACTTTTAGCCTGGGTTCTGGTGCACTATAACAGCTGCAGCATGATGTGATTTTTCAGTGCATTTTTGTAGCGCGAGATCCCATATTTTTTGGGGGATTCCCTCCCGCAGAGCTATTGTATTCTGACAGCGGGAGGTTTCCCAGCCATTAGAATACAATAATTGCATGCGGCTATAGCCACCGGCAGTGATCACATTAAAAAATTAGACAGGATGGTTGTACTGAAGTTGATCAATGGATCGACTTCAGTACAACCAGCCTGCCCATACATGGATTTAAATTTGGCCAGTCCCTGTTAGTGTGTATGAAATATTTCCATTACTCAATTGCAAAAAATATATAATATAATATAATATAATATATAATCAATATATAGAACGTTTTTTAGCACTGAAAAAAAACAAAAAACTTAAGAAAACATATTTAAAAACTCAGACCTCTTTAAGCATGGTTGCTTTGTTTTTTGGATTGCATTAAGAGTTCAGTGATTGATTTAACTTGTTATTGTACTATTATTCCTAAAAGAGATCAAACCACCTAAAAAGTGCAGTGCCTCCCAAAATTATACAGTGCTTCGATTTTTTTGTTGTGAACATCATTATATTTTATTACATGACACTATGCAGTTTTATCTTTCTTAAAATAAAAAAGGTATTATGCCATATACAGCATGAATAGCGTTATCTTGCGCTTCCAAGATGGATTCCGCTGTCACCTTGTCAGCCCCCAAAGACTACGAGTTAATAAATTAGCCGGTCCGCGGAAATGCAGCTATTCAGTCCAGGCTCCAGTAATCTAGATAAAAGGGTTAATAAACGACAATGACATTCACGTAGCCAGGATGCATTCATTTATTTATGTGCATATCCTAACAATTTATATGTGTTGCCTCTTATTTTTAATATTTCACTCAAGCTGAATTATGAGCCTTTTATTGCATTAGGATTCTAAAATAGGGAAGCTGGTTTGCTTGCTGAATAACAGTTGTATTATATTGCTACATGACAATGTTTTCTTGTAGAAGTTAAAATGACACTAAGGCCTCTTGCACACGATATTCCTGTTTGAGCATCTACTTTTTCAGATTTTTTTTTTCATATGTGTTTGCGCACATTTTCGCACATATGCGTTCACGCAGTATTTGTGCAAATTCGAGCACTCACGCAAAAACTTTTTCTTGCATTTTTTGTTCTGCTCAATATGTAAATGGCCATTTGCACATTTTGCGTGCAATTCGCACGGAAGCGTAAGTTACTGACCAAAAATGCAGATTCTTCTTTCTTCTTCTTTCTTCTTTCTTCTTTCTTCTTCATGCACGGCTCTTGTTTACACGCCTGTGTACATAGGCACATTACAATTAATGGGCTGTATTTTAGCTCAGTAAAAAAAAAAAGCTGTACTGAGCTTTTCCAAGCTGCAGTGTGCAAGAGGCCTAAATGATATCCTTAGAAAAAGGTGCCACCCTTCTTTGGCATTCTGTCTTGGCCCTACCTACTAGGTCCTCACCAGATGGGACACTTGAGGATGCCCCTTGTTGCCCTTCCACTCCGGATCTGTTGGTTGTGGCTGTTACAGAACCAGATGACTCATTGGGGTTGATTTACTAAAGACAAAAAGGCTGTGAACTTTGCAAACTGCAGTTGTTCCAGAGCTTAGTAAATGAGTAGAAGCTCTGCTGACTTCCATCATCCAATCATGTGCAAGCAAAAATGTTTTTTTCTTTTTTTTCTTATTGGGTACTCTTTGCAAAGTAAAGCCTTACCTCATTTACTAAGCTCTGGAGCAACTGCACTTGCAAAGTGCACAGTCTATTTGCCTTTAGTAAATCAACCTCATTGTCTGTAATACCGCCCGTTTCGGGAGATGCTGTTCCAGAGGTGCTGTCTACGGGTTCCACACCTGTTGCCCTGGAGGAGCCCTCTTCTACTGACTGGAGAAGTCTGGTGACTGACACCTCGGCTGACAAACGGAAAGCACCCATCTCGTAGGCACTCTTGGAAAGGTACTGGAACTTTCATCGTCGCCCTACAGATTCCTACTTCCCTCCGGGGTCAGCACCCCCAACCTCCTGGGTTACCATACTTTCCAGGCTCCAGAGGTACTTTGATTGGTAAGTGGCTGACAAGTTTCCCTACGTATTGGGGGCCCTCTTTAAGCAGTTAGGGGATTAACGGCTGTGTATTTACAGCCAAGCGGTTTGAGAAAGGCTCTGGATGCCAGAACATCTCCGGAATTTCGTTATCAAAATGAACACATTGAAGCAGAGTACTGCTGGATTTATAAGGAACTGAAAATAGGCCGGCATATCTACATGGATCGGGTAGAACTAGTCAAGTCAGGATATGCCTATACCTCCCAACTCTCTAAAATGGGAATGAGGGACACCTATTAGCAACAATATTGAGTCATAGGACACACCCCCTGCCATGCACTCCTTTTAAAAGAGAATTTTTCAAAAAAAATTACTAGTTAAACCCACAAGTGCTTTTTTACCACTACTATTCCTTTATACTGGTAATAAAGGAAAAAGTGCAGCGCTAAAACTTCAAGTGAACAAAGACCATTGGCTGAATCTCACAATGATGAATGCAAACAATGTGAAACTCTAATTGAATAGATACACAGTGATTTTGCATGAAAAAGAATCAAATAAAAAAAAAAATTTAAAAAATAAACAAAGTCCATGAGGGTAATGAAAAACCAAAAACGTGGTGAAACCAAATGACCCTTGAAGGGACATACGCCAAGTTTTCATAACATCATTTTGACATCAAAATAGTGGATAGATGAGACAATATGTGAAGGTGAGTAATCCGCCACCGATAGGATGAAATCTTACCAGAGAGTTTGAACTCAAAAGGACGTACGTCCTATGAGCCAAACAAGCTTGGGTTGGCAAACGCCAAAGTTGAAAACATCAGATCAGGAGACCTTAGACGAATGAGCCAGGTCTTGAAATGGTCATTAGGGTAGTAGTCTCCATGGAAGGTATTTTCATAATGAAAAATGGATAGATTCTCCCATATGTTCACATGTATAGTTAAAGAAAAGAGAAAAAAAGGGTCACATAGCGTGATTCCGTATAAAAAGTATAAAATTTAATGAGGTTAAAAAACTCACATTTTGGAAGAACAAACAGCACTTTTGGTAATGTGTATGGCGGCAGTGGAGCCCATCCCGATGCGTTTCGTCTACATAGACATCATCCAGGGATGATTTAAGAGCCTCGTAACCCACTCTACACAGAAGGATGTCAGCTGTCCCTAACTCTGGAGGTCACCATTAGGCCAAGAGAGTCTCGGGACTTGGCTACAGTTACATTACTGCACATAGTGTACGGCTCATCTGTAAGCCGGGGGTTCCGTCCTAATGTTGATTTTCACATGAACATGGATCCACCTGGTCCTAGGTTAGATGAGAGTATAAGAGAGAAGAGGTACCCCCGAGTGTACATGGGTGAGGGGGCCCCACCCACACCAGGAACTTGTAGTTCCTGGCACCTGGCAGTTGTGTTTTTTTCACATTTAGCCCTGCTGCAGGTAAGCAGCAGGGTTTACTTTATTTTAAGCCGACAATTCTCTTTTTACTAAAAGCGATCTGAGTGGCTGATTAGCTTCTGGATCGCTTTTAGAAGCAGTGGGAGGGGTCTCCCCCCTCCCCCCTATTTCTCTGGCACACCATTCTCACCGATGAGCCCAGGAAACAATCCAACAGTTCGCATGGCTGGCCATGGAGTTGAGACCCCTGATGTCTCCATAAAGAGGACCGTCATGCTTTATTGTTATCACAAGGGATATTTACATTTCTTGTTATAGCAATAAAAGTGATCCAAAATTTTTTAAAAGAGACAGTGTAAAACTTTTTTTTCTTTTAACCACTTCACATCCCGCATATTGTCCACTGAAGATGGGATCTATCATCCCGGGCGGGCGTAATATGATTTCCTCAGCTTCCTGTGGGAATAGGGGGCACTGAGGGGCCGATGCGCGTGCCCGGCGGCCGCCATGTCTGCCAGGCACCCGCGATCGCTCGTGGCAGGAACACAGATCCACGTCCTGTCAGGGGAGAGGAAACAGATTGTGTGTTCCTAGTATATAGGAACACCGATCGGTCTCCTCCCCCAGTCAGTCCCATCCCTCCACAGTTAGAACACACGGTCAGGGAATACATTTAACCCCTTGATCGCCCCCTAGTGTTAACCCCTTCCTTGCCAGTGACATTTATATAGTAATCAATGGCATTTTTTAGCTCTGATCCCTGTGTCAGTGGTTTCAAAAAAGTGTCAAAAGTGTCCGATCTGTCCGCCGCAATGTTGCAGTCCCGATAAAAATTGCAGATCGCCGCCATTACTAGTAAATAAATAACCTATTTTGTGGACACTATAACTTTTGCGCAAACCAATCAATATACGCTTATTGTGGTTTTTTTGACCAAAAATATGTAGAGGAATACATATTGGCCTAAACTGAGGAAAAATTACTTTTTATTTAAAAAAAATTGGGATATTTATTATTATAGCAAAAAGTAAAAAAGAATGTGTTTTTTTTTTCAAAATTGTCGTTCTTTTTTTTGTTTATAGCGCAAAAAATAAAAACCGCAGAGGTGATCAAATACCACCAAAAGAAATCTCTATTTGTGGGAAAAAAAGGACATCAACTTTGTTTGTTTAAGTACAACGTCGCACGACCGCGCAATTGTCAGTTAAAGTGACGCAGTGCTGTATCGCAAAAAATGGCCCATTCAGGAAGGAGGTAAATAAAATAAATAATTAAAAAAATTTTTTATTTTTTTTTAAATCGCCCCCGTGCCCCTGTGCTCGTGTGCAGAGGCAAATGCATATTTAGTTCGCGCACACACATGTAAATGGTGTTCGTACTACACATGTGAGGTATAGCCGGAAATGTTATAACGAGTGCAATAATTCTCTGCTCTGCTGTAGCTCTAAACTGTTAACCTGTATATAATTTTTAAAGCGTCGCCTATGGAGATTTTTAAGTATCATAGTTTGTCGGCATTCCACAAGCATGTGCAATTTTAAAGCATGACATATTATCTATTGATTTACTCAGTGTAACATCTTTGGTATTTTACCAAAAAAAGGGTTATATATTGTTGTTTTTTTTTTGTTTTATTTTATTAAAATTCATTAAAGTGTGTTTTTTACAAAAAAATTGCATTTGACAAGGTCTCTGCAAAAAAAAAAATAAATAAATAAATATATATGTAAGATGGTTTGGAGGTTCTAAGTAATTTTCTAGCAAAAAATACTGATTTTAACTTGTAAACAAGAAGTGTCAGAAGAAGGACTAATCCTAAAGTGGTTAACAGAGCGGACACCAGAGCTTGACTTGGCTGCTCGGCATCCACTTATACAGAGCACCCAAGTTGTTCCTGTGTGCGAGGGTAACCTTAAAGCTTAAGTCGCTATAAAGCCCCTTTCATTTTTCAAAGCCCTAGAGATTCCTAAAAGCACCTCAGCTTAAAAAAAACATCAACCCTTCACCTTATTTAAACACTTTTTTTATCAGGATAAGTAGATTGCTATGAGGGACAAGTAGATTGGGGCCCCAATTTAGTCCGTTGGACCAGTAGTTTTTTTTTTTTTTTTTAAATTTCCACACCCCTGCACACATAAAAATGTGTAAACATATATATATGCAAAATTCTTCTTCAGCCTCTTCTAGTTGCCATTGTTGCAATATACGTGCGTATATATGAGTATGCATTTAAATTACTGCACTCAAACATAACATTTTCTATTTTTATTTTACGGTTCTGACAGTGGTGGTGCGTCCATAAGGGTGCATGGGCACCGCCCCCTCTCTCCTGCCACGCCTCTAGCACCAATAGATATATTCATGCTGCCGCTGCCACTCCCTATTCAGGTGCCCGGCCCCTTATCGGGCGCCAGGCGCATGAAGTACAGCGGCAGGGTTTTTTTTTTTTAAGGACCTGATTAGAGCCATGGGCTCTAATAGGCCTCAAAAAAGATGACCCTGCATGGCGCTCGCAGGTCACTCAGCTGTGTTAGAAAAGCAAATGAATATTTCCTAACGCTAAACTGCCTCTTCACCAATCAGGTGCTCGGATCTGTTACCTGTCACCTGATTGGCTGAAACGACAGGTGCTGTGATTGGATGCCAGGAGTCCAATCATAGCAGAGGACGGGAAGAGAGGACAGGAGAAGACATCGAGGAGCTGTCCCACTGAGACAGGTAAGTGCAGACAGCGGGCCGGGGGGGGGCACACTGGCAGCATTTGATATGGCACAGTGGCTGCGATTGATGGTACAGTGAGGCTGCAATTGATGGGGTTTTTTTTCAGAATTTTTTAGTTTGTTTGTGCCCCCCAAAAAATTTTGAGCACCAGCTGCCACTGGGTTCTGAGTTTGTGTGCCCTGTTTCATTGACAACAATGCACCTATGTCAAGCTTAGTAAAAAAAGTGGCATTTTTTACTCTTGCACAGGCTTTAAAAATAATCCACATACCTCGACTACTTAATAGCCCTATAATCTATGTTTCATGAAGTTTCTTCTTATGTCCTGTACACACGATAGGTTTTTCTGACAACAAAATACATGTTTTTTTTCCGATGGATGTTGGCTCAAACTTGTCTTGCATTCACACGGTAACACAAATCTAGTGGAAATTCCGAACGTCAAGAACGCGGTGACGTACAACATGTACGACGAGCCGAGAAAAATGAAGTTCAATAGCCAGTGTGGCTCTTCTGCTTGATCCTGAGCATGCGTGGAACTTTGTGCGTCGGAATTGTGTACACACGATTGGAATTTACGACAACTGATTTTGTTGTCGGAAAATTTGAGATCCAGATCTCAAATTTTGTGTCCACGGAAATTCTGATGGAAAATGTCCAATGGAGCCTACACACGGTCAGAATTTCCAACAACAAACTCCCATCAAACATTTTAGGAAAATCCTATCGTGTGTACGGGGCATAACTGTGTATTTATGCCTCCTTCTGCTGTCTTCTGTGAGCTCCTGAACCCCCCCACTTACCCACTTACTTTTGTTTTTTTGTTTTGAGCAAGCAGTGCATGTTAGTTGCAGTCATGTGTACTGTGTTCTATGCACACTACACATCCCATAGTCTTGGAGGGAGTAAGAGAGAATGGATATAATCCTACACACAATAAGTCCATGGAGAACGAACATAGGATGTAGGGACAACCTTATGTGCTCCATAACCTTACTGAAGCTGGGACCTTTCCTGATAGTGGTGTACAGCCTCCCTTATAAAAGTTTCTTTCTACCGTGGTCCAGCTACAAATTCACCTATCTTTCCTTATACACACCGCAGTGAGAATATACAACAGCAGAAAATTTGTTGGATTTGTTGGATGTCAGCAAAAAAATGTGTTTTGACTTCATGCAATAACCACTTACAAGCTCCTTCATCTCAGCTGATGTTTCTGTGCTATACTGATATACACGGTACTTGTAATGTACTTTTCTTGCTGTACTTAATAAAGTAATACATGCATAAAAAAAAAATCTTTCTTCGGACAAGCATATGAATAAATGATCATGCCAGAATAACAAATCGGCAAAGCTGCAGCTGAAAATTTAAAGTGACACTAAACAATATTCTTATTCTGCAAAACATAACACATATACACTAGGGTTTAGACATTAATGGCTGTGTTGAGTTATTTTGAGAGGACAGCAAATTTACACTATTATACAAGCTGTACACTCACTACTTTACATTAGCAAAGTGTCATTTCTTCAGTGTTGTCACATGAAAAAATATAATAAAATATTTACAAAAATGTGAGGGGTGTACTCACTTTTGTGAGATACTGTACATTCAAGATTTAATGAATCTGTAATCTATTTTTCATTAAAGGAGAAGTATGACTAAAGCTCTTGTAGCGGCTGCCACTTGCCGCCTCTGTCCTCCTCGCACCCGCCAGCAGCCTCCCCCCCCCCCCACACTCGAGTCTGCCAAGTGGCACTGTGAAGAAAGGAGGAGAGCTGCGGGCTGTCATTGTCTTCTTTCCCCTCTCGGCTCCCCCCTTTGCACAGCACGGAAGGAGAGACAGAGTGTGCAGCCTACTTTGTCCTCCTCCCTATTGGCTGCTTCAGGAGAACTAGTCAGCAGCCAGAAAAAAGAGGATTATGGGACGTAGTCCCAGAACAGGCGACTCCATTTAATCTTATTGGGGGGCTGACTTCAGGGACCAGAGGGCTCTGCTGAAAGGAGGAGAAGAGGAGCATGATGACCCATGATACTTGTTTGGAGCTGCCACCTTTAGCAGTTTGTCCTTACGGAACATTTTAGATGATTACTGCTCCACACGAGCTTGTTTAAACCTACTCCTAAAACAAGAGCCCACCGCTTGCTAGCAAAAGACACTAGTACTCTTCACCCCAGGACCTTTAACGCTACTGAACTGTGTTTACTGCACCAGTTTAACCCATTTTTTATGTTTATCTCTCAATGGTGTTCGGGGCCCAGAAGAAGCTGAGCAGTTGACAAACCTTGTAAGGAAATGAAAAATGAATCCGCGCAATGGATATAGGTACAAATAGGATGAAGAACTGCTGCCTCTACAGGTACAGTTCCACCTAAGTGGAGTGTACTGAAATGAGAATAAACAATTGTAGGTGTTGCGCATTTCTAATGGAGTGGATAATTAGTGATGAAGCCACTTTAGTGAAAAACCTAATTGACAGTGGATTGTGGATGGTGTTACAGCCTCTGGCGACTATTTAGCAGTGTGGTTCCAGTAGCCAGAGGAAAAAATTTCACTGTGTTAATTGTCTAAAAGTAATGTTTCATATATGAATTACCCCTGTGAATATCAACCAGACATATACTAATTGTCAGTTATATAATGGGGTTATACATAAAAAATATGACCAATATCATATACAGTGCATAAGTAAATCTTAGTAAAAGTGCATATGCAAGAAAGCGCTTGGTGGAAGAAAATGTGTGCTAATTAGCGACAATTAGCTAATTTAGCAAAGTGACTTGTGCTCAAAATTAAAAAAACAGTGCTTGCTGGAAAGACAATATTGTATTCAAAGGTCTTCTTATATGGCAAAAGTAATTTTGTGCCCTTTGCTGTGCCACAGTCGACTCTACATCCGACAGAGGACAGGAGTGGTGAGGTGACAGTACTGTGTGGTGGAACTCCACCTAAGGGGGAAAGAGAGCCACGCTTTTCCCATGGTCACCGGGAGAGTGCTACCAGGAGACTGAGGGGAGCAAGGAACAGTGTCACCTACCGGGTCCACCACCGTTCAGCGCAGGGACCCAGCTCGGTGACCCAACACCACCCAGCCCAGCGGAGGCGACCCACACCACTTCAGGGATTGCCACAATCTTCCAGGTCGGTCACTGTCCGGTCCCCTTGTCAGTTTCACTACCAGTCATTGATCAGCCGTCAGGAGGGGATTATTTGCCTTACTGCATTGCTAGGAGCATCAGGAGCCTAAACCAGCATCTGGGATTACCGTTGTGTCATCGCACAGAGGATTGGTGAGCGGGTGAAATTCTAACATCCATTTTAGCACAGTGCTGCAGACATGAATGCAGACCCTTTCTAGTGTTATGGGATACTTGTTTGGAGCTGCCACCTTTAGCAGTTTGTCCTTACGAAACATTTTAGATGATTACTGCTCCTCACAAGCTTGTTTAAACCTACTCTTAAAACAAGGGTCCCACCGTTTTCTAGCAGAAGACACCAGTACTCTTCACCCCAGGACCTGTAATGCTACGGAACTGTGTTTACTGCACCTGTTTAACCCATGTTTTTATGTTTATGTCTCAATGGTGTTCGGGGCCCAAAAGGAGCTGAGAAGTTGACAAACCTTCTCTCCGCCCTCTCAGCGCCTGTGTTATGGGCATATAGATTACTATCTTTTCTTTACTTACAGTTGCTAAATATTGAAGGTTGTCATTTCTATTGTATTAATTCTCTGCAGCTAGGTTTAACAGTGCTGTAAGTTTCCACAGGTTTTAAACTGTGATAATGTATGCAACTTGTTTATCGCTACCAGGTGTGTGTCTGTTTTTGGTGATAATCCACAGACAGAATAACTGTATTTTCCACTGGTGTCCTTAAATGGGTTGTAAAGGTATACATTTTTTCACCTTAATGCATTCTATGCATTAAGGTGAAAAAACTTTTGATAATACCGCCGCCCCCAGCACCCCCGTTTTACTTACCTGACACCTCGAAACTCGGCCGCTCGTTCCCGACCCCCATTCAGCCGATCAGCCTGGTCGCTGATTGGCTATAGTGGATGGATTGAAAGCAGCGCAGCCATTGGCTCGCGCTGCTGTCAATCACATCCAATGACGCGGCGCGCCAGGGGCGGGGCCGAGTGATACAGCGAGCGGCTATAGCCGCCGGCTGTATCATGGGAGCGCGCCCGCAATAACTAACCACCATGCGAGGGAGCTCGCATTAAGGTGGTTAGTTATTGCGGGGAGGAGCTGAGACAGCCGCCGAGGGACCCCAGAAGAGCAGGTTCGGAGCCACTCTGTGCAGAACGAGCTGCACAGTGAAGGTAAGTATAACATGTTTGTTATTTTTAAAGAAAAAAAAAATTACCTTTACAACCCCTTTTAAGTGTGTTTGCAGCAATTTTATTTAACCAGGTGTGCCAGAGGGGCTGAGATCATTCTTGGAGTTGAGGCGGAGATCAGAGAATTCAAAATCACCAAGCGGCTTCTTTGGGGGTGGCGCTACACTCTTTTGACCCTATTTCCCCTGTGGGTCACAGAAGTGCACTTTGTTCTGCATTCCTGGACCAAAATTCAGTCGACATCGACGGTGTGATCATTCTGGACCAAGCTCTGCAGGGATTCCACCAATAATGATCCGCCCGGATTCCTGACCGGCAGCTAGCTCATAAGTGACAACTGGGAGGTTCCCTATTAAGTAAAAAAACACAAGGCTGTATCCCTGCATTGCCACTGACAGAACTAAGCTTTATCAATTTGTCATCACACATCCCAGTGTGCAATACCTTTCCTTTTTACTTGCTCCCTAGCTACCTAAAATCCCTATTTAAGTCCTTGACTGATTGACCCTATGTGAGGGAAATTCACCTTAGACCACACCAGTGGCGGCTGGTGAAGATTAAGGATGGGGGGGGCGCCAGACCCTGCTCCTTCCTGGCTGATCCCTCCCACTTCTAAGTCACACCCCTTATAGAATCCACCCACTCCGTCCCCTGTATTCCACTTGCTTCCACTCATGTGTCTGAGTCTGACAGTTTTGTGTGGATAAATCAGGCATAGGCAGGCATCATGCATTGGCTTAAGAACTGGGACAGTAAGGGAGTCAGGCAGTGTGTGTATGGCTGTGCGGAATGGAGGGGCGGGCAGCAAGGTCTCAGAGAGACCAAGAGAAGAGTGTGTCTCTGGGGTCAGCAGCGCTACGGCCAGCACTTACCTTCAATGGTGCCGCTCCTCTCTGAATCCACTGCATGCACTCCAGTCGATTCCACCACCTGTGACCTGGAAACCGGAAGTGATGTAAATAGCACTGCCCACTCCCACTGTCCTCTCCTCTGGTGTTCTGTTGCAGCCTCTTCCAGGTCCCTCCTCCTGCAGAGCGATTGAGAGATCAGAAGGGAGAAAGTTAGACTGAAGAGAAGGGAGGGGATGGGATGGGAGGGAGGAGGGAATTTTCCTAATCCCAGCTCTGAGATGGAGAGCAGCCCCAGGGTGACTCCAACATCTCCGCCACTCCGCTGGACCGGAGATCACCACTCACATGGACTGCAGGTAGGGCTGGCAGAGGGGACAAGGCAGGAACACAGTCTGGGATGGTGAGGCTGACATCAGGACCAGGGACAACGACACAGGGACTGATTTTGCAGAATGAAGCAGGGCAGGCTACTGATGGAGACTGGCCATCCAGGTGGAGTCCTTTCTAGGGACTCATTCAGGGCACACAGGGACTGTTGTATCAGACCTGATATAAAGTACTGTATTGATTGGGAAGGCTGCATATTGTTAAGGACTGTTTCATAGGGATGGATTGCTGAGAGTTTACAGGGCAAGCAGAATGTTTGAAGTTAGCAAGGACTGTTGCCAGTACAGTACAGTGGGCAAGCTGGCACTGTTAATGGGAGACAGATGGGGATGATGGCTGGAAGATGATGGGGGGAATGTGCAACAGTGTCGCAGGGAGCGTTGTCAGTGCGGGATGGTTCGCAGCGTGTGTGTACAGCAAAGCATGCAATGCTACCGTTTACATTGTGATGTTGTAGTCCTAGTCCCTGTCTGTGCAATGTGATGTTCATCTGCTGATGATGGGTCTGGTATGCTGTGCAGCATGATACTAGATTTGAATGATGACAGATGCCAGGAATCATAGGTGAGCCTAGTAGTAGAGAGTGCGCAAAAGTGTGCAAGTGTGTCAGCATCACATCCATCTGTCACACACTGTGCATGCTCTGTCTGCTTTTATAATGAGTGTGATGGAGGTGATGTTTAGTATAGGCAAGGTATAATTCCTGTAGATGTAAGCATGCCATACTGGATCTATATAATATAAATAAATATATATATATATATATATATGTGTGTGTGTACTTATCGGCGTATAACACGCACAGGCGTATAACACGCACATTCATTTTAAGAGGGAAGTTTCAGGAAAAAAACTTACATTTTAAATAAGGAACTTTGAAGCAGAATAAGGGTCAGTGCCCATCTGCAGCCTCACCATTGCCATCAATGCAGCCTCATCAAGTGCCATCAATGCAGCCTCATCAAGTGCCATCAATGCAGCAGCCTCACCATTGCCATCAATGCAACAGCCATGCCATTGCCATCAATGCAGCAGCCTCACTATTGCCATCAGTGCAGCCTGATCGATGCCTATCTGCAGCCTAGAGGGGACACGGAGGGGGCGGGACGAGCGCCGACAGATTACATACAGTGAGAATCTCCTATGATAGACAGAACAGTGGTCCAGTGGCTTCCCAGGAGACAGGACTTCCTATTACAGAGGCCGCCAAGTAAACAGGAGATTCTCACTGTATGTAATCTGACGGCACTCGTCCAGCCCCCCTCCCTGTCCCCTCCGGGGCAGCTAAAATTGAAGTATTGGTGTATAACATGCACACACTTTTTGCACCCGATTTTCATAGTGAAAAAGTGAGTGTTATACGCCAATAAATACAGTGTATATATATATATATATATATATATATATATATTTACTGTATAAATATACATATTGTACACACACACACACACACATATACTGAAATTAGTTTACTAATAGTGTAAAATTAGCTATTCAGATAATGCAACAAAACAGATGCTGCAACAACTGACAATAAATAATTCCATCAATAATTACCTATAATAATATAAACTTATTTAAATTGTATCCACACAGACAACTCACAGAAACAGTCACATCAGTGTAGGGAGCATACACGTCATTGTCCCCAAATCATACAAGCTTCAGTCATTTGTGTTTCCTATGGGAGGAATACCCAGGGATTCCCACACCAGTCTAGGGAGAACATACAAACCCCATGCAGATACTCAGGGCCGGTACAAGGGGTGGGTGAGAGGGGCGGGTGCCCTGGGCGGAGTGTGAGAGGGGGCGGATTTCTCCCCCTCCCTCTGCTCGCTGACTCTGAGCATAATGTGAGAGCCGCTCCGACCGATCTGCTCCCTCCCCCTCATTGTCAGGGAGGAGAGCGACTTCAGAGGGATTGAACCAGCAGGGGGAGGGGCGGACAAGCCTCCCATTATCTTGGTAACTGTGAGGAAACAGACTGATTTTTCCCGTCCGTAGGATAGGAGAATCAGTCTGTAACATTGTGAGACTGGTGGCTGCAGCTGTGTAAGTGTGTCTGACTGTGACACTTACACAGCCCAGCGAACACATTACCTCCCCCCCTCACTGACAGGAGATCAGGGAGGAATACAGCTCCTCCTCCTCCCACCTCTGCTCCTTCAGTGACTTCCCGCCCCGCCCACACTATCTGCAGATGTATCTGAAGTGAGGGGATGTGTGGGTGGGAGATATGAAAACAGCAGCTGCAGGCTCCAGATTCCAAAGATGCCTGAGCATCCAGCCTGGACCTGGGTGAGTGAGCAACTGTGTACACCACAGTACAATGTAATCACTGAACTGTCCTTATCTCCATCTGTCTCCCCCTCACCCTCCCCCCTCATGTTCTTTCAAGATATTCACTAACTTTCACTTTCACTTTCAGTTAGACAATAGATGGTACAAATTTCTTTCCAGTAACCACAGATTGCAGGAAAGAAATTAACACAATTCCCCTGTCAGCACAGTCAGTGCTGACAGGGGAATCCCTTCTGCTGAGCAATTGTATTGTCCCCACAAACGTGATTATCACTAGCAGATATAGCAACCACTAGTGATAATCATAAGAATCCGGCAGGCTGGTTGTACCCAATTTGATCGATCAACTTGGTACATTCAGCCTGCCCATTAATGGTTCCAATCTCAGCCAGTTCTCGCTGAAACAGCCGACATTTAACCAGTTGCTTACCGGGCACTTAAACCCCCCTCCTATCCAGACCAATTCTCAGCTTCCAGCACTGACGCACTTTGAATGACAATTACGCGGTCATACAACACTGTACCTAAATGAAATTTTTATAATTTTTTTCCCCACAAATAGAGCTTTCTGTTGGTGGTATTTGATCACCTCTGCGGTTTTTATTTATTGTTAAAAAAAATGTAAAAAGACCAAATGGAAAAAAAAAAAAAAAAAATGTTATTATATTTTGTTATAAAATTTTAAAACAGGAAATTTTTCTCCTTCATTGATGTACGCTGATGAGGCGGCACTGATGGGCACTGATCAGTTACACTGATAGGTGGGATTGATAGGTG
Organism: Aquarana catesbeiana; assembly: GCF_042186555.1. Lineage (NCBI taxonomy): Eukaryota > Metazoa > Chordata > Amphibia > Anura > Ranidae > Aquarana > Aquarana catesbeiana. The sequence goes on along the minus strand of NC_133326.1, from coordinate 513,838,470 downwards.
GCACTTGTGGGCATTAAAAGGTGGCACTCATGGGCATAGGTATGTGGCAATGGCAGGTGGCACAGATGAGGCATAATTGCCTCTTCCTCTTCGGGACCAATGTCCCTTGCAGATGAGCCGGTGATCAGCTTTTTTTTCTCCTCGCGCTGTCAGCGTGAGGAGAAAAAAAAAACGATCACAGAGCTTTTGTTTTGATCATGTGATCAGCTGTCATTGGCTGACAGCTGATCACATTGTAAGGGGCCGGGACTCAGTGACTCAGTTATCACAGGGCACGTGCACTCCGGAAATTCAGGTCCGCGCTGTGGCCGTCATTCAGCTATAGCGTGGATGTCAAGAGGTTAAACTATCTTAGTCTTCGCTCTTGGGCAGCCCATACATTGATCACTTTTTTCATTCAACTATTAGGTTGAATGAAAAAATAAAAGAATGTTCCAATTCCCCCATCTACACATTCCAGGTGGAAGGGGGAATCCTCCCACTGTGGACCAGTGATGGAATCCATTGTGGTGGTGTATAGAGCCAAAAAGATTAGAATTGTGTCAATGTTCCAATATTTATGGACCTGACTGTACATATAATTAAAAGGTGTGAGTGAACTCTGTTTCTATCACATTAAACCTAATTGAATTTGTATTGTTTTAAGTATATCCTTGTTTTGAAATGACATTGATTCTTTCCTAAAAATGGGGGGGGGGGGGGGGCGCAGTTTGCCATCTTTGCCCTGGGCACCAAATGGCCTTGTCCCAGCACTGCAGATACTATGTGAGACTCTAAGGCCACACAAAAGGTACCAAGTCCTATTGTTACCCAATATTCCTCTATGTAGATGCAAAAAAGTACAGGGAGAAATCTTAGAAATAGCCAGCATGTTTTGGCTTTTTAAGGGAAATTAGGAGCTCATACAGCCTCCAAAGAAACAGTGTTGTAGGCAGATTTAGACGCCAGACTCTAATACTGCAAAGTAGTAATGCTAATCATTAATTAGGTATACTAAAAGCCTAGTAAATAGACCCTAACACTGTGTGGAGTCTGTGGACCAGCCAGTACAATAGATGGGCTATCATCAATTTACTCGGATGAGGCTTTGTGCATCTATTAGAATGTGTGAGGGCAGGCAGCAAGGTCTCAGAGAGACCAAAAGAAGAGTGTGTCTGGGGTCAGACTCAGATAGCAGCGCTACGGCCAGGCAGCACTTGCCTTCAATGACGCCGCTCGTCCTCTCTGAATCCACCGCACGCAGCCACGCACTCTAGTCGGAAACCGAAAGTGATGTAAATAGCCACGCCCACTGTCCTCTCCTCCCTTGTCCTGTCCCAGTTAACTACACCCCTACACATTGACACACGCAAATAGTACCACGCCCACTATCCTCTCCTCCGCTCCCTGACAATCATAGCCACTGCTGTAGACATGCCGATGAATCCCAATAAAGTGGGAGTGTGTGCGGGCGCACAGCTTGCGCCCTGCACATGCCCTAAACACAGGCAAATCAGCTTCCCAGCCTGCAATCAGCCTTATGAGCTCTTATCTGACTTGTCTGCCTAACAATTGTAAAACTTACATTTATATACCTTTTTACAAGCCTTATCTTAGCCATCTCTCCTAGATATGATTGGTTGCTAAGATCTACGTCAATGTAACTAACCATAAATCTGACACCTGTTCTACAACCAGACAAACTTATTTATTCCCAGAATTCCTATATGTTTACTAAAGTGGTTTATAACTGGTTTTGTCCAATTAAAAACACCTGTGTAGAAACAATATGGCACCCAGCTATGTTAAATCAAACCTTCCTCGTCCTGATAAGACTCAACCAACTTTCAAGGATAACAGATTTATGACTTTGGGAGAATGAACTTTCAATAACCCCACCAAATGTGTTATGTCTTATTGTTTTTCACTATACAATCCTATGTGCATGTATTTAGTTTCACAAAAAAAAACTGTATTATCTACATAAAAAAAAAAAAAAAATATATATATATATATATATATAATATATATATATATACAAAGCTAACTACCTTATTCAATGTATTTTAACAGTTTTAATTAATGTACTGTACATAACTTTCCCATATTCCACATAATTATTTCTAAACCACCTGTGTAAGATGTTCTTATCATATCAGGCTGTAGCTCAACTGCTGTCAATCTAATTAGTGAATGAAAAATGAAATATCTTATCTCTGTGATTTTTATGCATTTCAAGGACTCAAAACTGTTGCAGAGTGCGATTGCTAGGTGCAGCGGAGTCAATTCAGATAAGACATTGTGGAGTAACAGGAACTGACTTCTTTATTGGAACATAACTGGCAAGAAGTACACAGATATCACCTCACATGGTAAGAAGAACAGACAGGAAAGAGAAACCAACAAGTACAACACTATACACAGGAAATACAACATATCATAGAAAACTGCACAGGACAGCATACCACTAAGCATTAGCGGCATCTAGTGTCCTGTTTGAGAACTGCAGTTAATAGGCTAAGCTGAAATCTGTTGTATCTCCAACACCCTTTCTCAACAGTTAAGGCTTAGTCTGTTAAACCTATCTTCTTTGTAAGCCTTGAATGTCTTTCAGCGGTTAGGGGCTTTGTAAGGATATCTGCTGTCATATCCTCGGTTGGGCAATAAAGTAACTCAAGAAGACCTTGCTCTTGAACATCCCTAAGAAAGTGAAACTTCACATCAATGTGCTTGGTTCTTGAATTAACTCCTTCCATGTGGGCAAGGACAAGGCATCCTTGATTGTCCTCATAGATTTCTGTTGGTCCCAACTGTGGTTGACCCAAGTCTGTTAATAACTGTCTCAGCCATATAACTTATTGGCTTGCCTGCACTGCAGTAACATATTCTGCTTCAGTAGACGACAGTGTAACAGAGAGTTGCTTTCTACTAGTCCAACTGATGGCACCACCTGACAGAAAGAATAAGTAGCCACTGGTAGATTTTCTGTCACTGGTGTCTCCTGCCCAGTCAGCATCCACATATCCTGTTAGTGTGCTTTCATCACTTGCTGGTAACTGTAACTTGTAGTGCAAAGTCCCTTTAAGATAGCGAATGATTTGCTTTATAGTATTCCAGTCCTTTTTACTTGGCATTGAAACCTTTCTGCATAGGATTCCAACAGTTGCTGCAATGTCCGGCCTTGTAGCAGTAGTAAGGTACAGCAATTTCCCTATTACTTTTCTGTATTGAGTATTAGTAGGTAATGGGTTATCTTGACAATTCATCTCCTTTAGATGGTTGGTTTCCATGGGAAACTTTACCGGTTTGGCGTCTTCCATTCCAAATGTTTCAATTATTTCTTGTATTTTGTGTCTTTGGTTCAGAAGAAAGCTGCCATCTTCCTCTCTCTCGATCTGGATACTGAGGTAATTCTTTATGTTGCCAAGATCTTTGGTGTCAAAGTGCTGATTTAGTTTTTCCAGTATTTCTGCTTCATCCCTTTCTTGCTCAAAACAAATCAGGATATCATCCACATAAATGAGCATATAGACCCATTGATTTGCCAATTTCTTTGTGCTTTACTCCTTAGAAAGTTTTGATGTGTAAGCACTTCATTTATTTTTATATTCCAAGCCCTGGCTGCTTGCTTTAGACCATATATACTCCTGTGAAGTTTGCATACTAGGTCTGACCTTTGTTCGTCTTTGAATCCTGGCGGCTGTTCCATGAAAATTTCTTCTGTTAAATCGCCATGTAGAAACGCAGTTTTCACATCAAAATGTTTTTCACTTGCATTTTCCTTATGGTGGCTATTGTCAGTAAAGTCCGTATTGAAGTGTGCTTGACTACTGGTGCAAACGTCTCATCATAGTCCTCTCCGCATTTTTGAGAATAGCCCTTGGCTACTAGTCTTGCTTTGTACCGTTCAATTGTGCCATCTGCATTGTATTTCACTTTAAAAGTCCATTTACAGCCTATGGCTTTCCTTCCGGGTGGTAGTTCTGTAAGTGTCCATGTTTTGGTGTCATGCATGGATTTCATCTCTTCCTCAGCAGCCTTTATCCATTTACTTGCTTCTTGTTCTGGAAGTTGAGACATGTCTTCTCAGCTCGCAGGTTCATTGATACTGGCAGTACTTGCTTTGTATGAGAGACGTATGGGTGGTTTACCTTTGTTTTCTCTTGTTGAACGTCTCATTTTTGTGTCTGAGTCTTCTTGTTTCTGCTCTTCAGTGCTGGCTGAGTCTGCATTTCAACTGTTTGTTCGGAAGTTACAGAGATGGGCTGGTCAATGTCAGTTTGCTCTTCTATTCTCGTTTCTACTGTTGTCATTACATTGTCTCTTCAATCTTCAACAAAAGTTGTGCTGTTGCTAATGGTAACCTTGTTTTTGGGATTTAGGATTCTGTAACCCTTGACATTGTCACTGTATCCAACGAAGATACCTTCAAACGCTCTGTTCTGGAGTTTGGTGCGTTTTTCTTCAGGTATGTAGATGTATGCTTTGCATCCAAAAACTCTTAGGTGTTTTACACTTGGCTTCTCATTGTGCCATAGTTCATATGGGGTTTTCTCCACTGTTCTGGAAAGAAGTCTGTTCTGCAAATATCTAGCTGTCATGGTTGCCTCACCCCAGTATTTTTGTGGTAGTCCAGAATCTGTCAGCATACATCTGATCATTTCAGTCAGAGTTCTATTCTTTCTTTCAGCTACTCCATTTTGTTCTGGTGTATACGGGACTGTATTTTGATGTTCTATTCCATTCTGTTTTAAGTACTCTTGTATCTTACTTCCTGTGAATTCACCTCCATTATCGCTCCGAAGTATGAGAGGCTTCCTCTCAAACTTGTTACTGGTCTTTGTTTATATAGTCTTTTAATTTGTTGAAAACTTCACTCTTGTGTTGCATTAGGTAGGTGACTGTGTATCTTGAATAGTCGTCTATAAAAGTCACTATGTACCTGTTGCCTCCAGGTGTGGGTGGGTTTAGGGGACCACACATGTCACTGTGAACTAAGTCAAGTGATCTTGAAGCTCTCTTCTGACTGACTTTGGGAAGTGTTGCTCTTGCTGCTTTGGATTTAATGCAACATTCACACTTAACAGTAACTGGACAAGGGGATACTGTTAGATCCCTTGTTAGATTCCTCCTTTGTAGTTCCTTTATGCATTCTGGGTGTCTGTGACCTAGACGTCTGTGCCATATATGTATACAGTCATTGTGCTTGTGTGTACATAATCTCTCCTTCACTGTGTTGAGGTGATATAGATGATCATCTAGCTTGGCACTTGCTATTGTCTGTTTGCCGTTTAGAATAGATCACTTGTCACCCATGAATTTTACATTGAGTCCTGTGGCTGTTAGACGCTTCACAGATAAGAGCCCTCCATCTAGATTAGGAACATAAAGCACATCTTTCACTGGTATGGCTAAATTGTGTCCCGCATCATCCGGACATACAAGGGTTCCATGCCCATATCCTTCTGCATGTATTTTGCTTCCATCTGCAAGATAAATAGTTTCTTTGTTGTTCAGATCAAGTTCTGTGAAGAAACTTCTATCACTCGTCATGTGACTGGTTGCCCTGGAATCGATGCACCAGCCTTGGCATTTGTTGTTGCCTGTCGTTTTAAATGTGGCATTCCAGTTTCCTTCCCATGGATCATTGATTATGGTTTTGACCTTTTGTTTAGCATAAAAGGGACGCTGTCTCATTTGCTCTGCTTTCCATATAGTACAGTCTCTCTTTATGTGTCCCTGTTTGTGGCATCTGAAACACACTCTGGTCTCTTTCCTGTGTAACTTTGCATCTGTAACTTTAAGAGCGGTTCTGGTGTCCGTTTCTGTGGAGTCATGCACTAATTCCTTTCTTCTCTGATACTCATCTATGAGCCTGGTTTTTACAAATGCTAGCGTCAGATCTGTCTCAGGTCGTGTCTCCAGTGCATTGATTAGTGCAGTATATGTATCAGGCAAACTGCATAACAACATGGCTGCAGTGTGACTGTCTGTTATATTCTCCCCGATTGATCTGAGTTGCGCAATCACTTCCAGCATTGCATTTATATGCTCCTGCATGTCCTGTTCTCTTCCGAGTCTCATTTTGTAAAGTTCCCGCAGCAAAAACAGCTTGCTGTTTAAACTGGATTTTTCATGCAGTCTTTTCAGTACGTCCCACATGCCTTTCGCTGTGTCCTCATGACGTATATGAATGAACTGATCATCCTCCACTAGTAAACTTATGGTGGCCTGTGCGTGTCTGTTTTTCTTGTCCCAGTCCTGATTATTCTCCTGTGGTCTCTCTGTGGTGGTAACCTCCCACAAGTCATCTCTGGATAATAGCATTTCCACTTTGAACTTCCATAACTGATAATTGTCATTGTTCAGCTTGGCCACAGAGTTTAAGCTCTGAGTTTCTGGCCATTTTTTCCCTCCTTTATATACAAACAGTCTTACTTGTCTGTAGGAGATGTCACTGGAAACCTTCCTTATGTCGATCTCCGCATTAGCCACACTGTCTCCCGTTCGAGGCTTTGTTCTGCCTGGGCCGCACCTGGTTGTATGACTTTATCCAGACACTGGGCCCATAACCTGTTGCAGAGTGCGATTGCTAGGTGCAGCGGAGTCAATTCAGATCAGACGTTGTGGAGTAACAGGAACTGACTTCTTTATTGTAACATAACTGGCAAGAAGTACACAGATATCACCTCACATGGTAAGAAGAACACAGTCAGGAAAGAGAAACCAACAAGTACAACACTATACACAGGAAATACAACATATCATAGAAAACTGCACAGCACAGCATACCACTGAGCATTAGCGACATCTAGTGTCCTGTTTGAGAACTGCAGTTAATAGACTAAGCTGAAATCTGTTGTATCTCCAACAAAAACAACTCTGTGTAACTTGAAATTATTCTACTTCTACGTCTAAGCAATCTCATGCAAGCATTCATTAAATGATTATAAAATAAGCATCTAATTTCTCTAACATTTCCCCCCTGTGTATACTCATTTATGACAGTTCTTTCAGCACTTCAGCTTTCAGGATTTCACCAAGGTCCATCATATAGTTCACACATGGGTGTCAGGAGTAAAGTTCTTATACTCATCCTCATCTGTTTCAGAATGAAGTCCAGAATAGAGTTCATTTAGATCTTTTTGGAGAAACATAGTCTTTGTCAAGGATGTGTCAATGAATCATTGAAGGAGTCCTTGGACACAGGGAATGCAACAGCAACCACACAGGGTCAGTACTGTGGCTGCCATCACTATTGAAAATTAACACATTTCTCGCCAGTTTACCCCATTTACCCATGTCTCAAAGAATCCAGCCAGAGGATCTTCCACGCCAGAGTTTTCTGCCAGTTCTTTGGACAGCATCTGCAATCCTTGCAGAGCCTTCGTTATGCTACCATTGGGGGCTGTATTGTTGGGAATGAAAGTGCAACAAAAGGTTCCGAACATCTTGCACACCCCTCCCTTCTCTGCCAACAGCATATCAAGAGCAATACCATTCTGCCAGGCTGTCAATGAGGTTGCATCCAGTTGGCTGGCTACTGCTTTAAGGGCATCTCTGGTATAGTTCACAAACCTTTGCAGTTTATAGTAGATGTAGTTTATCCAATCGACATTCTTGCTAGGTTGATTCCACAAAAAGATGGAGGTGAATCCGGTAGATATCTGGTTTTGTGCTTTGGATTCATTAGGGACTCCTTGTTGTACTCTGATGGAATCAGTGTAGACTCGATTGTCAAACGATCCTTGTGGTGCGTTCCTTTTCATTTGGAAGTGTTGTTTCTTCAACTGTGGCAACTTTATCTCATTACCTACAGGTATCATATAAAAGGGAAGAAGCAAATGGGTTAAAGCACAGCTCCCTTTCCATTTAGGAGGGAGTTTGGTCCTAAGTTTCATATCCCCGCACATCCACCACACATCAGCTAATTGTTTCGTTTGGTTTTGAAACCAATCCTGCTGGTATGGTGGGTCACTAGTTGATATATTTTGTATGCAGTAAGTCGGGATAAGTCTCCTACCTACTGTCCACTATCCTAGGTGCTGACAAAGCAGGTGATATTCCTTGGGACCACTCTAACAGAGGGGGGTATACTTTGCATCTTGGTGGTTGAATATAATTTATGTTCTTTTGTACATTCAGTATTTGTGATATTTTCCTTGAACATTCTTATTATACATGTCAGGTTTGTTTTGTCAGTTAGGAAGGGAACAGTCGCTAGCTAGGGTCATGAGTTGGCACATGAGATACAATTCCCCAGCCCCTTTGTCTTGGTTGTCCATCTTACCTATTCTATCCACTCCTTTCTATCTCCAAACCCTGTTTCTATACTTAATACTTAATATACTTTTATAGGTGAAGTTAGCTTTGAACAGGTCTGGACGTGGCTTTATTAGTGGCATGCTGGTGACTGAGGGCACAACTTATCCTTTCTTGAGTACTTGAATCCGTATGGTCCCCACTGCATCTTTTCCCAGGGGTATATGTATTCCTAGCCCATAGGTTCCCGAATCCTCCCTCTTTGCATTTCTCAAGACTAATAACAGTTGGTTTTGACCCTTCCCCTGTGGTACTAGTATATGCAGACTTAAATGATGGGCTAGACTCCTCTTTTGCTGGGGAACCTGGGCTGAGGAGGTTAGGTAACCATCACAATCTGTAGTCCACCATACCTCAGACCACAAAGACCAAGTGGCAGTTCCACACATATACTTTTCGTAATCACTACATGTAAGTACCCAGTTGCGTGGGCATTCTATGACCTGACAGACATCAAATCTGACTGCTGTGATGGGTCCTTCATTTATAGTGATAACTAGGTCACCATTGGGCATTTTTGTCAGCTCTCTCTTCTATACTGGTTTGTCCTGTTTTTGGGTCTTAGTGTTTAGATTAGAGTATTAGTACCAATGCTACAATGCTTCACACTGTCATTATCCCTATTAGAAATCTGCCTGTCCATGTTTTGGTAAAGTACCCTGGTTCTAACAGTTGTCTTTCCCTGAACTGTTTTATCACCCCTATAAGTCTGTATTGTGCCATTTATTCTTCACCGGGTTTTAGACGAGTGGTCCCTATTGGAGTCACCCTCCTTTGTAGTCAGGCTTACACTCAAGACTCTGGGCGTTCCCTGGTCTGGCCCTAGACTTTTTACCTTTTTGCAATGTGAGAGGTGTATCCAGGGTACTCTTTCTGCTATTTTAACTGCTGTGAGAGTAGACAATAGTACCTGGTATGGCCCTTCCCACCTTGGATCAGACCAATGCTTTCTCTTGATTATTTTGATCCAAACCCAATCCCTTGGTTGGACTAGCGTGTCCTGTTTTGTTGGTGTATCTTGACCTGTAAGAGAGTTTGGAGACAAAACCTCCTTAGACATTAATAGTTTTCTCATATAGTTTGCAAATTCACAATCCATTTCCTCATCTTCCCTAGCAAATGGTTTAAGCTGTGGAATATAGTATGGTCTCCCATATAGTATCTCATAAGGTGTTAACCCTCTTGCTGTGGGAGTTATTCTCATGCTCAGCAAAGCTATTGGCAGACACTGAACCCATTTTTTTCCAGTTTCCTCCATTAGCCTTCTCAGCTTACTTTTTATAGTACCATTATGCCTTTCCACAGTACCTGCAGACTGTGGATGGTAAACACAATGGTTCTTTAAGTCAATATTATACCATTTACTGCTGTATTGTCTGGTTTACAAAATGCGAACCATTGTCACTGTAGATGAGGGAAAGAATCCCAAATCTCTGAACTTTTTCTTTTATAATTGCATTGGCAACTGACTGCCCATCAGGGTGAGTCAGAGGGAAAGCTTCCACCCATTTTGTGTGTAAATTGACAATTACCAGGCAATACTTCTTATTTTCACATTTGTTTAGTTAAATGAAATCCATACTTATTGTGTGAAAGGGGTAGGGAGGCTTAGGAAATTGACCTCTCAGAGGTCTCAGTGCCCCTTGCTCACAATATTTGTTACAGGTCACTAGGGATGAGCTTTCTGTTCGTATCGAACATGAGTTTGACTCGAACATTGGCTGTTCGCCTGTTCGTCGAAAACCGAACATTATGGGCCGTTCGCACCAAATTCGAGCGGCACGTAACGGCCCATAATGCACTGCGGGAGTGCAGTGCATTCCTGTATGATGATTGGCCAGAGCATGCACCATGACCTGCATGCTTTGGCCAATCACGGCGCCCTCAGCTAAGAGAGCCATAATTGGCCAAAGGCAGGACAATAATGGCTCAGGGGGACTAAGTCCATGCCCCACACTATATAAGTCCGCCTGCACGTCATCCACGTGTAGTGTGTTGTTGGCATGGATGGAGAGAGAGTCTCATTTAGATTGAGCAGGCAAGCAGGCAGATTATTCAGTTAGCTGCAGTGTATTTTATATATATACAACTCATGTATGTGTGTATGTGTGTGTGTGTGTATGTATGTGTGTGTGTGTGTGTATATATATATATATATATATATATATATATGTATATGTATATATATATATATATATATATATATATATATATATATATATATATATATATATATATATATATATATATATATATATATATAAAATCTCTCTCTCTCTCCACTGTATCCAGTTTAGCTATATCTGACTGCAGGCCATTCCTGGTGTACTGTTTCTAATATACTTCACGCGGTGTACACAGTATAGAGTGCTGTGCACCCATAGTGCAGTTGCTCATACTTTTCTGGTGGTCAGTACAGTACACCCATAGTTATTACATTTCTGTTTGTGTACACAGTACCGTGCACCCCTAGTGCAGTTGCTACTACTATCCTGGTGGTGTACACAATACATACAGTGTACCCATAGTTGTTATACTTCTGTTGGTGTACACAGTACCGTGCACCCATAGTGCAGTTATTACTACTTTTCTGGTGGTGTACACAATACATACAGTGCACCCATAGTTGTTGTTAAACTTCTGTTGGTGTACACAGTACCATGCACCCCTTGTGCAGTTGCTACTACTTTCCTGGTGGTGTACACAATACATACAGTGCACCCATAGTTTTGTCTTACACTTCTGTTGGTGTACACAGTACTGTGCACCCCTAGTGCAGTTGCTACTACTTTCCTGGTGGTGTACACCAGTGTAGCCAAAGGGATTCTTCTCTGTCAAGAGAAAATAAGGAACCATCTGTTAACCAAGATCCATCATGGAGGAAAGCTCAGAAAGGGATAGGAACACCATCACCCAAACAAACTCACCCTTACCATCAGTGTATGGGTTATACACGTAAGTTGTAAACAGATAGCAAAGGCAGTCTTCTAGTGGTAAACCAATGATCCTCTGTTAAAGTGGCATCAACATATTCATATCCCTCTAGACCAGATGGAAAGCTTAGGGGTTCCTCTTTACAACAAGATATTAAACCAAGTACGATCCAGTGGGCGTGAGCCACCTCAAGAACATTTGGTAGATTAACATACAGCAGTGTGAAGCATCCAGCGCTTCTAACCACAAAGATGGCTGCCGTGTCACCGTCCAACCGCGTCCTGCGTCTCCAGTCTCTGACGTCGCCTGTTTCGTCATCAACATGCATCTTCAGGGGTGTGGTTATGACGCAAACGGACATGTATTTATAGGTACAAAGGGACTGGACAGGCGGAAATTAGATGTGTTCCGAGGACCGGAAGTGTAAACTCTTGAACCGCAACCAGCACATCTCAAGGAATTTTAAACATTATATGGCAAAAAGAAGCAAGCTGCAGGGTGTCACACCGGCTCTCTCACTCTCCTCCGTACAGAATGCGTTTTATGTATTACCTTGAGGAGATGCTGCAATCACTGAGCAGCAAATGATATCACCTGTGATGTATTTCAATTATCTTGCAAACCTGGCCTGTTAGTGGGCCCTGAGGACAGGGTTGATGACCACTGGTGTACACAATACATACAGTGCACCCATAGTTGTTATTAAACTTCTGTTGGTGTACACATTACCGTGCATCCGTAGTGCAGTTGCTAATGCTACTACTTTTCTGGTGGTGTACACAATACATACAGTACACCCATAGTTGTTGTTAAACTTCTGTTGGTGTACATAGTACCGTGCACCCCTAGTGCAGTTGCTACTACTTTTCTGGTGGTGTACACAGTACACAATACAGTGTAGTGTTTTTTTGCTAAACACAATTTACAGCATGTCTGGAAGGCCACCAAGGAGAGGCAGACGCTCACAGCCACTAAAAGAGGGCAAGCAGGCACTGTGTCTACAGTCGACAGTGCTGGTCGTAGACACAATGCATCCTCAGCACGTGGCCGTGGGGCACGCTTGTCCTTTTTTCCTGCAGCTGGCCGTGTTATTGAACCACAACATGCAGAAGAGTTGGTGAAATGGATAACAAAGCCGTCCTCATCCTCCGTCACCCAGGCTCAGAGTAGTTTGCCTGCCAATGCAGCTGCCAAACCGGCCTATTCCATCGGCTCCATGTCAACAGTCACTCCTTCTCTAGCCCCACCATCATGCACGGTGGAGTCCCCCGAACTATTTCACCACAGTGTTGGGTACATGCTGCAGGAGGATACGCAGCGATTTGAAGGCTCCGATGATGGTACCCAGGTTGAGGAAGGGAGTAACGTCAGCCTAGAGAGAGGGGGTGCCCAAGAAGGTCAAGAAACTGGTAGTCCTGTTCCCCCAGCTGCAGCATACTGCCAAGTTTGCTCCAGTAACGAGGAGGGAGGGGATGATAAGATCACTGACTCAACTTGGGTGCCTGATAGAAGAGAGGAGGAGGAGGCACATCTCCATTGAGGTAGGATGCCCTTCAGTGGGAAGCTTAAGGGCAGCCACCCTATTGCATCACACCGCAGAGCTAAGCAAGTGCAGGGTGCTGCTGACTCCCCACATATTTTGAAAAGTTCTTTGGTGTGGGTCTTTTTTGACACATGTGCAGCAGATTGCACCATTGCTGTTTGCAACATATGTCTGAAGCATATCAAGCGTGGCCAAAACAGCAGCCACTTAGGCACCACATGCGTGACCAGACATATGACGACCTCCCATGCAGACCGTTGGCCACAGCACTTAAATGACCCACATCAAAGAACAAGGCGGACCTCTCCTTGCTCTTCATCAGCTGGGTTCTCCAACCCCACTATACCTCCAGTCAGGGATGAGCCAAACACCCCCCTGTTTGGATCGCACCAGAACATGCGAACAGACAAAAAATTTGTGCGAACACCGTTAAAATCTATGGGACTCGAACATGAATAATCAAAAGTGCTAATTTTAAAGGCTTATATGCAAGTTATTGTCATAAAAAGTGTTTGGGGACCTGGGTCCTGCCCCAGGGGACATGTATCAATGCAAAAAAAAGTTTTAAAAACGGTCATTTTTTCCGGAGCAGTGATTTTAATAATGCTTAAAGTGAAACAATAAAAAAAAATTCCTTTAAATTTCGTACCTGGGGGGGGGGGGGTCTATAGTATGCCTGTAAAGGGATGCATGTTTCCCATGTTTAGAACAGTCTGACAGCAAAATGACATTTCAAAGGAAAAAAGTAATTTACAACTACTCGCGGCTATTAATGAATTGTCGGTCCGACAATACACATAAAAGGTCATTGATAAAAACTGCATGGGATTTCCCCACAGGGGAGCCCCGAACCAAAATTTTTAAAAAAATGGCGTGGGGGTCCCCCTAAATTCCATACCAGGCCCTTATCCGAGCAAGCAACCTGGCAGGCCGCAGGAAAAGAGGGGGGGACGAGAGAGCACTCCCCCTGAACCATACCAGGCCACATGCCCTCAACATTGGAAAGGTGCTTTGGGGTAGTGGCCCCCCCAAAGCACCTTCTCCCCATGTTGATGAGGACAAGGGCGTCATCCTCACAACCCTTGGCCGGTGGTAGTACGGTTTGCGGGCGGGGGGCTTATCGGAATCTGGAAGCCCCCTTTAACAAGGGGACCCCCAGATCTCACCCCCCGTGTGAAATGGTTTATTTTGGTTTGGAGTTCCCCTTGAAATCCATACCAGACCTAAAGGGCAATTTAGGGGGACCCCCACGCCATTTTTTAAAAAATTTTGGTTCGGGGCTCCCCTGTGGGGAAATTCTATGCCGTTTTTATCAATTAACTTTTATGTGTATTGTCGGACCGACAATTCATTAATAGCCGCGAGTAGTTTTAAATGACTTTTTTTCCTTTGAAATGTCATTTTGCTGTCAGACTGTTCTAAACACGGGAAAAATGCGCCCCTTTACAGGCATACTATAGACACCCCCCAGGTACGAAATTTAAAGGAATATTACACTTTTATTGTTTCACTTTAAGCATTAATAAAATCACTGCTCCTGAAAAAACGGCCGTTTTTAAAACTTTTTTTGCATTGATCCTTGTCCCCTGGGGCAGGACCCAGGTCCCCAAACACTTTTTATGACAATAACTTGCATATAAGCCTTTAAAATTGGCACTTTTGATTTCTCCCATAGACTTTTAAAGGATGTTCCGCAGCTTTTGAATTTGCTGCGAACACCCCAAATTGTTCGCTGTTCGGCGAACGTGCGAACAGCCAATGTTCGAGTCGAACATGAGTTCGACTCGAACTCGAAGCTCATCCCTATTCCTCACTTTAACTTTTTCTTCCACCTTGTTCAGGAGGGATTGTTGCATGCACCCAGGACCTACAGTACATAAAACCAGGCTATACCAATGATAAGGCTCGTTGTTAACCTTCACTACATGTGTTTTGCAAGTACGGTGGGCTCTCAAGCCCCCGTTAGCTGGTATAACCGAGATATCAAATGCATGTAACAGATCCCTGCCTAGCAGGTTAACTGGACATCGTTTAGATATCACATTTTTACATTCAGCTTTTTTGCCCATTAGTGGGCCCTCTATAGGAAGATTTTCTGAAACATCCTCCTCACACATTAACCTGTTTGCTGATTTTACAAAAATTGTACCTTTTTTCTTAACTCCTCCAGGCATATCCTGGGGAATCAAGGTCCTGCACGCCCCTGTGTCATACAGAAAGGTGACTTCTTTCCCTTTAACAAGTGTTATTTCAAGTTTAATCTCACCCTGTAAATACATTTTCACATTACATATGTCCAATACTTCAGACCTTTCTGAATTCGTTTCATCATACATACATTCTGTTTCATACATTTCTTCTCCCTCTAGTCATGCCTTCTCATTCTTTTTCAACTTGCAATCTCTGGCCAAGTGGCCTTTCTTGCCACACAAAAAACATTCACTCCTTTCTTTCCTACACTGGTAATCCTCAATGCGAGGTCTACGTTGGGGGTTTCTTAACCTTTCTGTACCTCTTTCAGCAACATACACATTCGTTCCATCTTCTACAGCAAACACCTTTCTTTTTTTTGCTTTCTTTTTAGATTGGAAATGTCTTTCAGTGTGGCGTGCATACTCAATAAAATCCTGGAGCCTGCAGGTTCTATGATTCATCATATGTTTAGTGACAAACTAGAAACTGGGGCTAGGAATCCCTTCAGGATGGCATTTTTTAGCTGCTGTTCATATGGAGTGTCATTAACTCGATTTGCCGAGCTTCAATCCTAGAGTGGTTATTAAACACTTCCCTCATCCTTATGATGTAATTATCTACTGACTCCTCTTCCCCTTGTATGCATTGGTTAATGGCTGCCCAGTCAGCCCTTTGTTCACACATTTCTGGCCCATTTTAACGTACGTACAGAGTAATTTAAGGTCTTTTCACACCAACACTTATACACAATGTTTTTGTCAACTTGCAGATCAACACAGAATTTTTTTCCTAATCTTGTGCTCTACTAAAAAAAATTGGTATTCTTATACCTTTATACACAATATTTTTGTCAACTCGCATTTCTTTCCTAATCCTGTGTTCTACTAAAAAACATTGGTATTCTTATCTTCTAACCAAATTGAAAACAAATTGTGAATTTTTTTTACCTTGAACCAGAATGGGTCTTTTCTGCCAATTCTTGAGAACCTGTCACCTGATAGGGACCAGTGGGTCAACCGGCCTCTGTTAACGTCAATTCAGACGGAGGACTTTGGAATAGGTAATCTCGTGTGTTTGGTAACGGTCAACGGTGATCTGGTTCCTTCATAGGATTTTGAGTTTCCAGCTTGAAGGACCAATTTGTGAGGGAAATTCACCTTAGACCACACTCTGGATCAAGTTAAGAAATTTTCTTTATTTGACTCGTACGAGGAGACAAGTTACAACAAAAGGACAAATATTTGCCCATTGGTTCTGATCTCTATGGCTCATGCAATAAGGCAGCATACATAGAGTTCAGCCTTATGAGCTTCTATCTGACTTGTCTATCTAACAATTGTAAAACTTGCATTTATATACCTTTTACAAGCCTTATCTTAGCCACCTCTCCTAGATATGACTGGTTGCTAAGATCTACGTCAATGTAACTAACCATAAATCTGACACCTGTTCTACAACCAGACAAACTTATTTATTCCCAGAATTCCTATATGTTCATTAAAGTGATTTATTACTGTTTTTTTCCAATTTAAAACACCTGTGTAGAGACAATATTGCACCCAGCTGTCTTAAATCAAACCCTCCTCATCCTGATAAGACTCAACCAACTTTCAAGGATAACAGATTTACGACTTTGGGAGAATGAACTTTCAATAACCCCACCAAATGTGTTATGTCTTATTGTTTTTCATGCTTTTCACTATATAATCCTATGTGTATGTATACATACATTGGTTTCTACATAAAAAAAAAAAAATATATATACACAAAGCAAACTACCTTATTCAATGTATTTTAACAGTTTTAATGAAGGCACAAGCAGACCTTTGACCCTGTCAAATTTAATTAATGTACTGTACATAATGTTCCCATATTCCACATAATTATTTCTAAACCACCTGTATAAGATGTTCTTATCTTATCAGGCTGTAGCTCAACTGCTGTCAATCTAATTAGTGAACTAAAAATGAACTATATTTTCTCTGTGATTTATATGCATTTCAAGGACTCGAAACAACTCTGTGTAACTTGAAATTATTCTACTTCTAAGCTATCTCATGCAATCATTCATTAAATGATTATAAAATAAGCATCTAATTTCTCTAACACCCTAATATGCAGCTGTTAATACTATTATTGCTATAATTAATATTCCTATAGCGTTTTTTTCCAGGGGACACAACATGCTTTATCTGCTGTAGGGGTAGCCATCTTGGGCACACTCAGTAGAATATCACACTGGGGCCAATTTTTGAAAGAAACCGTTTAACCTACAAGAATGTCTTTGGAGTGTGGGAGAAGACCGAATTACCTATGGAAAACCCACGGAAGCACAGAGAGGACATGCAAACTCAATGCAGATAGAGTGAGTCCTGACCAGAACTCAAACTCAGGACCCCAGTACTGAAAGGCGGAAGCGCTAATCATTAAGCCACTGTGTATAGTGTTGACCCACTCTGTGCCCCCACATGACTGATCTGAACACTGGCTTCTCTGGTACCCAGTGCATATTGTGGAAGTAAGCCGGGAGTGTCCCATCGACCCCAACTCGTACACCCCTGGAAGTAGTAAGGATATCATGGGGCTATCTAGTGCACCTCTTGCTCTAAATTCGAAAATTACAGATTCTCTTCAGGGTGTCAGGGACATGGCCATCACGGTACTAGCAATGTTGCCCAGAACATTCATGGATGCCCACGGAGGGTCCCGAGATGTGCGCCACGCATCAGCGTGCATAGGTGCACGCTGGTGCACGTTGGCACATGCGCAATTCTGCGCATGCACAATGGCGAGCAGGTGGCGTGACAGACGCTGGTGCCATTGGCCCTATTTAAGCCAGCCTGTGACCACAGGATATTGCTGGATTATCTCCTCAGCTCCCTTATGTACCTTGACCTTGCTTCCTGATCTGTGATTACTCGTTGTGACCCGACTTGCCTTGACCTTGCTTTCTGATCTCCTAGTTTGACCCTTGGCCTGCTCCTGGACCCTGCTTTTGCTTCCTGATCACCCGGCTTGACCTTTGGCTTGTAGCTGGACCCTGCCTGTGTATGACCTTGGCTCACCCCTGTGTATGCTCTGGAATGACTTATCTGTGTATGACCCCTGGCCTGGCTCCTGGTTTCTCTGTTGACCTGAACACAGCAAGTTCTGCTCTGCCTGCCCAGTCATCCCTCGGTGGCCAAGCTCATCGGACTGCAAACAAGCACCTAGCCAACCGTGCTTCTCTGGGCACCCCGATTCCTGTTCCCAACTTCAGAAACGCGCTGCACTTAGCCGCAAGGGGAGCCCTCTTAGCATCTCGATCTCCATACAGCACCTGACACCGGGCATTCTTTTCAATAGAAGGACTTACTCAACAAGGAAATTTAAAGGTTTTTTTTATGTGTCTACAGATACAAGAATATTTCAAACCACAAATACATGCAACTTGAGTGCTTGGGAGGAAGGGTTAGCCAGGCTGCTCTGCAGATCTGGACTACAAGCGCCTCTCCCTGTCCTCATTACAAAGAAGGGCATAGAGGATAGCTGAAAAAGACGATAACATTGTTTGAGATTTCAGTTCACAGGAAGCTATGTGTACTTAGCCTGAGAAATGAGAATGAATGCACCAACAACATCTAAAACTTGTCTCCTGCAATATGTTAAATCTTTGTAATTGGATTTACAATGTACACATTATTAATCTTAGTTTACTATAGGAAAATCAGTGAAAGATAGATTTCGATTGGCTGCAATAGGTTACTATGCCTCCCGCGTTTTTCTTTGACTTACTGTAAGCCTGTTATTAGTATCAGCCAGGATGTTAGCTCAGACAGAGTCGCGTGCATGCTGCCTATATTCTGTTTCCATTTTCTTTACCTTCCTTCGGCTTTCTGTCCTTTTGTCCTTGGCACTAGCTCAGACAGTAATTGCCATTACATCGCCTGCTGTTTGGTCTCCCCTTGGTTTGTCTATAGATGCCACTAGGAATATAACCTAATCCGTGCTCTCCCCAAACACAATTGTTTTCCGCATTCGCCCCATGCTGTTTGAGTGAGTGAAGATGAAGCCACCTTGTGACCTAATCCACCCGACTCATGATCTGCCATTATTCAGTGCCAGAGTGCGGCCATGATGTAACCTATTCATTCCCGATAACAGGAACAACACACACAGAGCTACTCTAGGTATAAGTATATAACAAGAAACATAAAAAAATAAGTTTAATAAAATTCCCACGCATTATTTTTCCACCCAGGATGCAAATTACCTTCAGTAAACCTGAATATCTGCATAGCATAAGATAGGCCATGACCTAGGGCAGCAGGGTTTTCAGGTGGAGCATTTAGCTACCCACATATCATGGTGCTATCCCTGCATAGCTTGTGTATTGATTTTAAGTGCTTGAGAATAGTGTACTGTAATGGGGTACTTACAGTTCACCTAAACTGAATCAGACTACTGCCCTGCCTGCCAGTGCAATCTCTACACCGCCATTGGGGTGGTGGCCTGGGATGACAACACTGCTCTTCCATAGGCATAGAATTGTAAGTGAGCATTGCTACCTTATGACAGGAAGTCACTGGCAGGATTACTAGGTAAAAATAAAACAAATGCAGCCACCAGTATAATTAAAAAGATACTGCTACCATCTTAGACATTGAAGGGACATTAGTAGTAATAAGTATACAAAAGGATTTCCTGTTGCTCCATATTTTTTTTACACTTCTTAGATCGCAACATTGAGTCTGTGTTAGAGCATACCTGCACACTTTAGGCACCTGTGGTTAGTAATCTCCATAACTGTTACTATTAATAAGTGATAATGGTCACATCGGGGGGGGGGGGCTGCTGTGAGAAAACAGGCTGGAAGGGCCTTCAACATTACCCGAAGGTGTCAAAGGAGCCCTAAATATCAGAGCAAATTTTACCAGCAAACAGGGCATGACAGTGTTTGTTTGTATTTATGCTACTACCATTATTCATTATTTATTCATAAGGTAAGTGTCTAAGATGGTGTAGCATTACCCGTGCAGGTGCTGCTGGTTATGTTGAGTCCTCTGTTCTTACCGTGACCTTGGCAAAGACCTCAGCACCACTGTCACCTCCGATATACATGACAATAGGCAGAGATTAATAGCCTTTGTTAATCTCTTGGGGCAGAGGTCTGCAACCCATCGATTGCAATCTACCCGTCCACCATGGGCAGTGAAGTAGAATAGTAAAGTATCGAACCAGGCAGAACTTCAGCAATGCAGGTTTATTAACAGCTGATAACATACAGGTTTATGTTCAAAATATTACAATATACAGGTCTAATTTATACAGTTTCTTACAATGCATGCATATTAGATATAAATATTCTTATCCTCTAACCAAATTTAAACAATTGTGAATTGTTCTCACCTTGAACCAGAATGGGTCTTTACTGCCAATTCTTGGGAACCTCTCACCTGATAGGGACCAGCCGATCTGCCGGTCATCTGGTCCCCTCACAGAGTTCTGGGTTCCAGCTCGACCAAGTTCTTGAGGGAAATTCACATTCTGGAACAAGTTAAGAAGTCTTCTCTGACTCGTACGAGGAGACAAGTTATGGACAGATACTTGCCCATTGGTTCTGACCTCTATGACCCGTGCAATAGGGCAGCATACATAGAGTTCAGCCTTATGAGCTCCTATCTGACTTGTCCGAGGGGACAAGTTAGGACAGATACTTGCCCATTGGTTCTGACCTCTATGACCCGTGCAATAGGGCAGCATACATAGAGTTCAGTCTTATGAGCTCCTATCTGACTTGTCCGTCTAACAATTGCAGAGCTTGCATTTATATACCATTTCACAAGTCTTATCTCAACTATCTTTCTTACCTATGATTGGTCGCTAAGATCTACATCAAAGTAACCAACCATAAATCTGACACCTGTTCTACAACCAGACAAACTTAATTATTCCCAAAATTCCTATATGTTCATTAAAGTGATTTATAACTGTTTTTGTCCAATTAAAAACACCTGTATAGAGACAGTCTGGCACCCAGCTGTGTTATCAAACTCTCCTTATCTTGATAAGATTTAACTAGCTTTAAGGATTTGCAGATTTACAACTTTGAGACAATTAACTTTCAATAACCCCACCAGATGTTTTATATGTTTCACTATATGCATGTATTTTAACAGTTTTAATGAGGGCACAAGCAGACCTTTGTTTGACCCTGTCAAACTTAATTAATGTTCTGTACATAACTTTCCTGTATTCCACCTAATTATTTTAACCACCTGTTTTCTTATCTGTCTGAGACCATTCTACATAACTTGAATCTATTCTAATGAACTTTCATCCAGTAGACTATCTTAATACATTTTCGAGAACACCTGTTTACAAGTACTTGTCATAAAGCAGAGGTCATTTAAAGTTCAACACTTATAAATGAAGACTTTCTAAATCTATGGAAAACACAGTATACATTATTAAAAGATTAATAATTGTTGCTTTACTTATTGAATAATAATATTGATAAAACCACTACTATATAATAATATGAATAATAATAATAATAATATTTATCAATAAAATATATGCAAATCAATATATATAATATGAAATACATTGGCTAATATGAGATTCCACAACAGCAGGTGATGAGTAGATTGTAAACCCAGTCCTCTGCCCAGAGCTGCAGAGCAGCACAGGCGCACACTCACCCAATCCTAGCCTGCAGAAGCAGCCCCCACCCCTTGCACCCATGCGGCTGTGGGGCAGGGAAAGCCTCTGGAATAGTTTGGGCAGGTTGGAGTTCTTGTCCAAACACACCTGAGCTCTTTTCCTAAGTGTTGCGCATTCATCCCCACCGGACATCCTCCCCAATCCAAAGGGCTTGTGGGTGATATCATGTAGAAAGTGAGAAAGGATTGCCAGCAGGGATCCAGAACACATACGTTTGCCATGGCAACTCCCTGCACCACTCTGCATTAAAAAACAACTTACGTGCCCTCCTGATCTCCAAGCAACATGCCCTCCTGACACCACATCAACATTCCCTTCTGATCCCCAATACTATACCCTCCTGACCCCCCAGTACCATGTGCTCCTGACTCTCCCTCCTGACCTCCCAGCACCATGATACCCCAGTACCGTGCCCTCTTAAAGGAGAAGTACAGTCAAAGCTTGTGTGGCTGTACTGTGATCTGTTTTCAGAAATCATATGACTGGGATCATCCCAGGAGCCTAGACCAACACCTGGCTCAGGCTTTCAGTGAGCTGCTGAGAGCCTCAGCCGGCCTCCACAACCCAGCACTCCAGTGAGTGGGGGGGGGCAGAGCAGACAGCGATGACTGACAGTCAGGAGGGAGAGATGAGGGCGCCCTTGTGAGGTTGGGTATCCGGTCCTTTGTAGCAGTGGAGAGATGGCACTAAAGGAAGCGCTTTGTAGAGAAGAAGCAGCTCTGGAGGGTCATAAAGGAAAGAGAAAGGCGCCTCTAAGTGCAGTGGTTAAATATTTATTACAGGCATAATGGGATTAAAAACACTTACAAGACAGTAAGAGGTCATAGGTATATAATGATTAGTCCTCCTGCGGATTCACTGTAATCTTCATCGTCCGTCAGACAAAGGAGCCATGCATGCTCTGAAATGCGTTACCGCTCACCACCTTCACCTGATGTTACAGCGGCAGTTCCGGCTTGGTTCCAGAACCTGGGCCACCTAATCGCATCTTCACCTCCTTGCCAATCCACGTTACCAGGGACTCTGACAGCTGCAGGATGGTTCTCTCTCCCAGACAGACTAGGATTACAGCGATCCGCAGGAGGACTAATAATTATATGCCTATGACCTCTTACTATCTTGTGTTTTTTAATCCCATAGTGCCTGTAATAAAACTTTTAACCACTGCACTTAGAGGCACCTTTCTCTTTCCTCGATGACTGACAGTCACCAGCTCTCTGCTCAGAGTGGCAGGGAGAACTGAGTGATCAGTGGTCTTTGGTCGCTCAGTTCTCACCCTCAGAGAAACTGGGGGACAGATGCAGCATCACATCAATGCTGCATCCACCTAGGTAAGTAGATCACCTAGGTACTGACACCCCAGTTCCATACCCTCCTGACCCAGCAGCACCATGCTCTCCTGAAACCCCAGTACCCTGCCCTACTAACTCTCCTGTACCATGTCCTCCTGACCCCCCCAGTGCTGCACCCTCCTGACCCCCTAGTGCCATGCCTTCCTGACACTCTAGCCCTCCTGATCCCCCATGACCATTTCCTAACTGTCCTCCCAGTGCCATGCTCTCCTGACACCATAGCCCTCCTGATCCCCTCTTACTGTGCCCTGCTGATCTCCCAGTACCAAAACCTTCTGACTCTCCAGTACCATGCACTCCTGACTCCCCCAGTACCGCACCCTCCTGACCTCCCAGTACCGTGCCCTCCTGACCCCTCTGCATGTGCCCTTTTGACCCCCTGTACCTTGCCTTCTGACCTCCCTGTACCATGCCCTCCTGGCCTCTGCCCTACATACTAATGACCTCTGTACACTGCCCAACATCCTACTAAACTCTGTACAATACCCTACATACTACTGACCTCTATACACTGCTCTACATACTACTGACCTCTGTACACTGCTCTGCATACTACTAACCTCTGTACACTGCCTTACATACTACTGACCTCTGTACACTGTCCTACATACTATTAACTTCTGTACACTGTCCTATATCCTACTGACTCCTGTACAGTGCCCTACATCCTATTGACCTCTGCACACTGCCCTACCAACTACTGAGCCCTGAACACCGCCCTACATACTACTGACCTATGTACACCACCCTACATACTACTGACCTCTGTACACTGCCCTACCTACTACTTACACTGGCCAGAAATCAAGCAGATAGCCAGGCCTGAAAGTAGTCAAGCAAATCAGCCTGCAGTACCAGATGTTCTGCTTTTATGATGGACTCCAGCATCAGCCTTGTGGGGATAACCAATTACTCCCCAGACATGAAAAACTTGTGAATGAAAGTGAATCTCGAGTTTCTCACTGAAGCTAACTTTTAAGGTAGACTAAGTTTATATTTTTACAGAGCCTTTTTTACTTTTTATTGGGGGCTTGCTAGTTAATTTCTTAAACAGAAAAAAAAGATAAAGCGCTGCACCCCGATGATCTTTGATCTTTTCTATGTTGTGCAGATAAATCTCCACCTATCAAAGGTGGCCAACCCCACCCTTAGAGTCACCCCGAAATGAAACTCATGACGTTGTTGTAAAATAACAACGTATCATGTCAAATAAAGTGAGACCCGGCGGAGAAAAATGGGTGAAGGGCCTGCATGACTAAGGAAGGAACAGGGTCAGGGAAGGGTCAGCTGGGTTAGTTTTGTGGGAAGGGATGTAGTCCGTACCTGATTGGAGGCAGTAGGCCAGATGGGCAGGGTGTAGCTGCGAGGGTCTGTGCAGATAGGCAGTTTAATCATTCCAAGAAGTTCAGGCGAAGAGGAAACTTCCCTCCCTCCCGCCCCTGGTGTTAGGGGTTACTGATGAGTATGGGTTGAGGGAACGTTTTTAGTGTCTTAAATTTTGTTCAAAATCACAAAAAAAAGCAAATAATTATGTTTGTTGCACACTTTGTCACAACAGTTGGCCTGGTCAGGGGGTTTTTGGGAGGTCAGTGATTAATGACATTGTTACAAATTTGTGGGGTCCATCTAGGGTATGGCGCTTCCACTTGCTTGATTAGTGGTGGTTCTCCCAGGAGCTAGGTCCCCTGGGGCGGGGGGGGGGGGGTGTAAGGTATGTGTGAGGTCACAACGTTTTCAAGCCGGTCGAGGTACGGCCAAGGACAGGGACGATTCCAGTTAAAATTTCCAGAAACTGACTGCACTGGTGTGAACTAGAGCCATTGGAATACATAGAAAACACTGCATGCATTTTAGTGCAGAAAAAAATCACATCGAACTGCATCTGGTGTGAACTAGCACTTAGTGCTGAAAAAAGCGCATGGAACTGCATCTGGTGTGAACTAGCACTAAATGTGATGTTATTTATTCTTTGGTTAATAAATTGGCTGCTGTGGCCATATTAACCACTTAACAACCATGCCATAGCCGAATGATGGCTACAGAGCGGCTCGATAACTTTCGGAGGGCATACATTGACGTCCTCCCAGAATCGCGCTCCCGCATGCCCCCTGGGGTGTGCATACGGGAGTATCAGTGACCTGGCGCATTACGGATCACGGTAAATAGCCGCTGACAGTGGCCGTTTACCACGTGATCCTTCCGTCAAATGATGGAGCGATCACTTGTCAACAAACCGGCGTCATGTCTGGTTCCTCTCTCCCCTCTCTGTACCGAGGGGAGAGATCGGGTGCAGCAGCACCGTGGGCTGTATCTGTGGTGCCCACGGCGCTGATCTGTGCCCATTGCAGCCTCATCCATACATCCATGCTCAGCCATCCCTCTGTCATACTCCTCCAGCCATCCATGCTCAGCCATCCCTCTGTCATACTCATCCAGCCATCCATCCATGCTCAGCCATCCCTCTGTCATACTCATTTAGCCATCCATACTAAGCAATGCTGATCCATCAATCCATCCATGCTCAGACATCCATCCCCCCCATCCATACTCAGCCGTACCCAGTCGTACCCAGCTGTACTCAGCCGTACCTAGCCATACTCAGCCATACTCAGCCGTACCCAGCCATACTCAGTGTATCCATCCGTACTCAGCCATCCCATCTGTACTCAGCCATCCCAACCATACTCAGCCATACTCATTCATGCTCAGTCATCCCATCCATACTTAGCCATCCACATTTATGGCTCAACCATGCTCAGCCATCCCAAGCCACGGCTCAGCCATCCCCATTCATGCTCATCCATGCCACATCAGTTCTCATCCATGCCACATCAATGCCACTACAGTGCCTCACAAAAGTGTAATAGGTAGTCAAATTAGATTTGAAATGTATGCCCCTAGAACACCTAACGGTGCTCCCTGTATGTTGGGCCTCTGTGTGTGGCCTGGCTGTGGAAAAGTCTCCCACATGTGGTATCGCCGTACTCAGGAGGAGTAGGTGAATCTATTTTGGGGTGTAATTTTTGGTATGTACATGCTATGTGTTAGAAATATTGTATAAATTGGGAATAATAAAAAGTGTATACTGCGCTGTGACCCCGCAATCCAGTAGTCGGCACGGCTGTAGACAAAGAGCTAGGTAGGTAGAAAATAAATAAGTGCAGCGCTATGATTGCAAAAAAAAGGGAAAAACTGTATGTGATTCAAACATATATGTGACAAAATGACACAAACTCTAACATAATAGATGTGAATGGATATTAATCAATGTGCTAAAAATGGAAGCCAACACCACCACCGTGAAAGAGGGAGGAGGCTTACCAGATAATATTGACTTGGCGGGGCATAACCCACCCAAGTCAACAAGGCTTGTTGGGTTCAAACCACCCAATGGGGGACAGCAGATCCTGGAACTACGTCAGTCGATCAGCCTTAGACGGTCATAAGATGTTAGCTGAAGGCTCTAAGAGTCTCAGGGAGCATGAAAACTTATTGTCACAGGAAGGGTATCATGTAATAGAAAAAGGGGGCTGACATAGTGTGATACCGTTTAAAAAGAAGGTGGTTTATTTAAAATATAAATTCAACACTCACATTTTGAAGAAATTGATACAGCATGTAAAAGCATGAGGCGATGTTAGCGGAAGGTCCACCCAACGTGTTTCGACTGCACAGTTGTCATCCCAGATGAGGTGTTTTCTTTCCAAAATGGGGTCATTTTTGGGACGTTTCCATTGTTCTGGTGCTCCAGGGCCTTCAAAAGTGTAATGCCGCGTACACACGATTGCACATTCCGACAACAAAATCCATGTTTTTTTTTGACGGATGTTGGCCCAAACTTATCTTGCATATACACGGTCACACAAATCTTGTCAGAAATTCCGATCGCCAAGAACGCGGTGACGTACAACACGTACGATGAGCCGAGAAAAAATTAAGTTCAATAGCCAGTGCGGCTCTTCTGCTTGATTCCGAGCTTGCATGGAACTTTGTGCGTCGGAATTGTGTACACATGATCAGAATTTACGACAATGGATTTTGTTATCGAAAAATTTGAAATCCAGATCTCAAATTTTTTTTGTCGGAAATTCCGACGGAAAATGTCCGATGGAGCCTACATACAGTCGGAATTTCCAACAACAAGCTCCCATCGAACATTTCCCGTCGGAAAATCCGACCATGTGTATGTAGCATAAGAGGTAGTCAAGAAATTACAGCGGGCAAAAAAGTATTTAGTCAGCCACCAATTGTGCAAGTTCTCCCACTTAAAAAAATGAGAGAGGCCTGTAGTTGTCATTATAGGTATACCTCAACTATGAGAGACAAAATGTGGAAACAAATCCAGAAAATTACATTGTCTGATTTTTGAAAGAATTTATTTGCAAATAATGGTGGAAAATAAGTACCGTATTTATCGGCGTATAACACGCACAGGTGTATAACACGCACATTAATTTTAAGAGGGAAGTTTCAGGGAAAAAACTTAAATTTTAAATAAGGAACTTTGAAACAAAATAAGGGTCAGTGCCCATCTGCAGTCTCACCATTGCCATCAATACAGCTTGATCAATGCCCATCTGCAGCCTCACAAGTGCCATCAATGCAACCTCATCAGTCCACATCAATGCAGCAGCCTCACCATTGCCATCAATGCAGCAGCCTCACCATTGCCATCAGTGCAGCCTGATCAATGCCCATCTGCAGCCTAGGGGGGACAGGGAGGGGGCGGGATGAGCGCAGACAGATTATATACAGTGAGAATCTCCTATGATAGACAGAACAGTGGTCCAATGGCGGCCCAGGAGACGGGACTTCCTATTACAGAGGCTGCCAAGTAAACAGGAGATTCTCACTGTATGTAATCTGACAGCGCTCGTCCTGCCCCCCTCCCTGTCCCCTCCGAGGCAGCTAAAATTGAAGTATTGGCGTATAACACGCACGTGCTATTTGCACCCGAGTTTTAGGGTGAAAAAGTGAGTGTTATACGCCAATAAATACAGTATTTGGTCACCTACAAACAAGCAAGATTTCTGGCTCTCACAGACCTTTTATCTTCTTCTTTAAGAGGCTCCTCTGTCCTCCACTTATTACCTGTATTAATGGCACCTGTTTGAACTTGTTATCAGTATAAAAGACACCTGTCCACAACCTCAGTCACACTCCAAACTCCACTATGGTGAAGACCAAAGAGCACCAGAAACAAAATTGTAGACCTGCACCGGGCTGGGAAGATTGAATCTGCAATAGGCAAGCAGCTTGGTGTGAAGAAATCAACCGTGGGAGCAATAATTAGAAAATGGAAGACATACAAGACCACAGATAATCTCCCTCGATCTGTGGCTCCACCCAAGATCCCACCCCGTGGGGTCAAAATGATAACAAGAACGGTGAGCAAAAATCCCAGAACCACATGGTGGGACCTAGTGAATGACCTGCAGACAGCTGTGACCAACGTAACAAAGGCTACCATCAGTAACACACTACACCGCCAGGAACTCAGATCCTGCAGTTCCAGACGAGTCCCCCTGCTTAAGCCAGTACATGTCTGGGCCCGTCTGAGGTTTGCTAGAGAGCATTTGGATGATCCAGAAGAGGATTGAGAGAATGTCATATGGTCAGGTGAAACCAAAGTAGAACTGTTTGGGAGAAACACAACTCGTCGTGTTTGGAGGAGAGAGAATGCTGAGTTGCAACCAAAGAACACCATACCTACTGTGAAGCATGGGGGTGGCAACATCATGCTTTGGGGCTGTTTCTCTGCAAAGGGAACAGGACGACTGATCCATGTACATGAAAGAATGAATGGGGCCATGTATCGTGAGATTTTGAGTGCAAACCTCCTCCCATCAGCAAGGGCATTGAAGATGAAACGTGGCTGGGTCTTTCAGCATGACAATGATCAAAACACACCGCCCGAGCAACGAAGGAGTGGCTTCATAAGAAGCATTTCAAGGTCCTGGAGTGGCCTAGCCAGTCTCCAGATCTCAACCCCATAGAAAACCTTTGGAGGGAGTTTAAAGTCCATGTTGCTCAGTGACAGCCCCAAAACATCACTGCTCTAGAGGAGATCTGCATGGAGGAATGGGCCAACATACCAGCAACAGTGTGTGACAACCTTGTGAAGACTTACAGAAAACATTTTACCTCTGTCATTGCCAACAAAGGATGTATAACAAAGTATTGAGATGAACTTTTGATATTGACCAAATACTTATTTTCCACCATAATTTGCAAATAAATTCTTTCAAAAATCAGACAATATGATTGTCTGGATTTGTTTCCACATTTTGTCTCTCATAGTTGAGGTATACCTATGATGACAATTACAGGCCTCTCTCATCTTTTTAAGTGGGAGAACTTGCACAATTGGTGACTGACTAAATACTTTTTTGCCCCACTGTATATTATGTGTAATTTATGCTCCTAGAACACCTGAAGTTGCTCCTTCAATGTTGGGCCTCTGTATGTGGCAACGCTGTGTAAAAATCTCACACATGTGGTATTGCCGTACTCAGGAGGAGTAGCAGAATGTGTTTTGGGGTGTAATTTGTGGTATGCATATGCTGTGTGTGAGAAATAACCTGCTAATATGACAATTTTGTGAAAAAAAAGAGAAAAAAAAATCTTGATTTTGCAAAGAATTGTGGGAAAAAATACAACTTCAAAAATCTCACCATACCTCTTACTAAATACCTTGGCATGTCTACTTTCCAAAAAGGGGTCATTTGGGGCATTTGTACTTTCCTGGCTTGTTAGGCTCTCAAGAAATGAGATAGGCCGTCGGTACTTCAGGTTTGATGAATTTTCAGAGATTGGCACCATAGCTTGTGGACTCTATAACTTTCACAAACACCAAATAATATACACCAATTTGGGTTATTTTTACCAAAGATATGTAGCAGTATAAATTTTGGCCAAAATTTATGAAGAAAAATTACTCATTTGCAAAATTTTATAACAGAAACAAAGAATTTTCAGTCTTTTTTTCTTTTATAGCGCAAAAAATAAAAAACCCAGCGGTGATTAAATACCATCAAAAAAAGGACAAAAATTTCATATAGGTACAGTGTTGCATGACTGAGTAATTGTCATTCAAAATGTGAGAGCACCAAAAGCTGAAAACTGGTCTGGTTAGGAAGGGGGTTTAAGTGCCCAGTGGGTAAGTGGTTAAATCCACATCATGCAATCTGTGTCTTTATTCTATGAAGTTGGAAAGACCCAGGTTGATGAATCCTGTAGTCATGTTCACACAATCAAAAATATAACAGTGAGGATTTCTTGCAGAATTCAATATAATAAGGCTTCCCTTTATACAGTTACAGAGCTACCTCAAGTTCAAGCCAAACCAGCATTAATTGTAGCTCTTCTCACTAAATGAGCAGCATAGGACAACAACAAACTGGTACCAAGGCAGATAAGGACTATGTTGCCTATGGGCACTTAGGGCGAGAGAGCTAAGCCTAGAAACAAAGATAAATATGCTGAAAACTGTGTTCTCTTTAAGGTTAGTCTTCTGCCAGCTACGGACTTCTTAGAGCACTGAGGAGGGAGTGGCCAAATGAAGGTTAACACCCTGAGATGTGATGATGGTGTATATACTGTATATATGAATATATATATATGTGCGGACCAGTAGGACTATCAGTGTTCAGTAGTAAGCAGATGGGGGATGTCAGTAAGAATAAATGAAGGACGGCAAAGGTTCTCCAAAAATTAGGCACAAAGTCGGTATAAGGAATCACTAATGGGTTAATAGCGTACTCACCAGCTCCTCTATACTTGAATCAAGATTCTTTGTTTAAATGGGCGGTCCCATTTAGGATGGTGTTGAATCTTAGGCGACTTCCTGCAACGTTCTGACTAGTAGTGGTGGATTCTGCAATTCAGCTGTGAACCTCAATGGGACTCTGTTGCATTGGCAGTGCCCCGCTAGACTGGGTTGACCACTTTGCGTCTGTCTCAGTCCAGCGGTCTGCAGCTGATCTCCCTGCTCTCCAAGACAAGGGGGTCCCAAAACTGGTGCAGAACTGAGTGCATTGGAACGCATGCAAAAGTTCCTGACCTGCATGTTGGCAGTTTGTAACAGTTGGGTGCTTTTCCAGCTGGGAGTGTAGGACTAATGCTTTTCCTGGTTCTCTGTTTTTGGTGGGTACTTCTCTGAGCCTGATCCACTGGTCCTGTGTGATATAAAAGGGAACGTGGTCCGGAGCGGAAAAGATAAAGAGAGGAGGGGGGAGAGGAGATAAGAAAAAGAAGGAGACACATGATTCCAAATGTAGGACTATCGGAATCAGTGGTTCGCCCTGAAGACACTGGTCTGTGCCTCAGAAGGACTTGTACCTACACAGAGATGCCTGTAAAGAACTTATCTTTGCTTGTACTACATGCAGCACTCAAGCCTGTAGATAGCGTTAGGGAATTCGAGAAGAATCATACCTTCCTGTAAATGTTGGACTCTTGTATTTACCTTTGCACTTTTCTAAGGAAAGCGTTAAAACTTTGTTCTTGCCTAGCCAGAAGTTACTGAAAGGGGTGTAATGTAAATAACTGGCATGCACATAGTCACCGAGTGGGTTTTAAGCACATTGGGGTAGGAAGATATCCGTGTAAAGTGGAGTTGTGTGAAGATACAAGTGGTCACATAGAGTAACGGAAGTTTAACAAGCAGCCTGTCGATAGCGTGTTACTGTTATAGGTGGCATGGCCTCTAGCAGCGAGGGAGATGTTGTCGGCAATCCTTCCGCCAGCGGTCTGTCGCCCAGAGCTATGTTAGCAGATTCATGCTGCAGAGGTTCCTATCCTGTACAGAAGTTCAAGAGTTAAGTGCACGTGTGGAGCCCACGCAAAGTGTACAATGGGGCCCACTACACTACTGGGGGGGTAGCAGTGGAAATCACTGGACTGGTGGATGTTGACGTTGGCTCACTGTGTCCCTCCTAAATGCACTTTACAGAGACAGTGTACATCCTCACGGGGACACAAGAGTTAACTGGAGAACAGTTGCGATGTCAGTGTACATGGTATACATTCATCTCTAAAGAGTGGAGGCCTGCCTTAAGGTTGAGTATTCCCCCACAGCAGCCTTGGCCTTGTCCCAGGGCATTGATGAATGCCACTCAAAACAAAGGTACCCCATGTGTGCAGTAAAATGACCCTGTAAAAAAAAGTGTCTAACGTAGCCCAAAAGAACCCTCATGGGGTAGGCCTCTCATGTGACCCAGTGCTTGGTGCCCAACGAGTTAATAGGGAAACATGGAGGACATGACAACCAACTTATCTACCCCTGTAGGCTCCACCTGCCCATCTGCCTACACGCAGGCAAACACACTGCTCTTTAGCAGGCTTGTGGGGGTGCCATTATTTCTTAAAGGCGCACCTAAGAATTGGCAATGCAGCACATTTTCACAAAGCCACATTGCTTGGTGCAGCATGATTTTAAAGGGTTTGGCACTGCTTTCCTTGCGTTTCCACAGATAGGGCAGCCCCTATGCACAGAACGCAGCCTCAGTAATGTGAACCTAGCCTTAATCCTGAAGCACTCAATCCTTATTTATTTATTCATTTTTTTGTAAATTTGGTGTAATATTATTTCTTATGTAATTGCAGTTTGAAAAATACAACTGCAGATTTTCAGTTCTATTAGTAATGATGATCTTTTAACGATCAATTACATACAGTCATCTTTACCTCGGCAGATGTTATGACAGCTGGCGCAGATGCTGGAGGTCTAGTAGATCCAAAAAAAATTTCCAGTATTTAATGGTTTGTGCAGATATCA
Organism: Aquarana catesbeiana; assembly: GCF_042186555.1. NCBI lineage: Eukaryota > Metazoa > Chordata > Amphibia > Anura > Ranidae > Aquarana > Aquarana catesbeiana. Next base: position 513,805,664 of record NC_133326.1, on the reverse strand, counting down.
GGAGGGAGACAAGATAAGAGGTTCTCATTAACAAACCTTGAGGCTTGCCGATAGAGCAGAAGGCAATGGTATTCCAGGTGGGTTAATCAAGTGAATACATGTAGAATATATAAGCCTGTTTGTTAATGCTCACAGCTGACATTTGTAGGATCGTACAGTGGATATAAAAGGTGTTGTGTTAAAACACAGGCTTTTACCAGATCCATGTTTACTGTAAACTGTCTAAGGACCAGTGCCAAGAACAGAAGGATTGGAGAGAGCAACACCATAGCAAAATATTTCTGTTCTGCTTAAATTTTATATTTTTTTTGTTTTGTTTTTTTTTTTTTTTTTTAAGGACAGGGGGCAGCTCTTCTAATACAATAGCTTATAATAGTTTTGGTGTTTGAAAAGTGTCATGATCATGCGTAATATCTTTATAAGCAGACTCATATTTGCAACACTGCATGTGCACAGAACAAGGCCACCATCAATGTCCCCAGCTTCTTCTCTCACGCTGTGGATGTTTAGAAGCTTGCACCACTGTTGATGTGCAAATGTAGACTTCCATAAAAAGTTGACAGTTCAGTATACCCCATTTTGGTTCCTCCACACCTCTTGCCTGCTTTGGCAAGCTCCTTTGACCAGGCAGCAATTGTGGGACCCTTACACAATCTTCCAGAACAGACAAGGTAGCCTTTTACCAGGAATTTGCTTCAGTCAAGAGAAAGTGCAAGGGCAGCATTGAAGAGAGGAGGAAGCTTTGATGACAACTTACCATTTTTGTTTGCTATTTTTCAATATTATTTTAAGCCTTCTAATGGGCATTTTTAGTTCAACAATGAAACATTTTTTTCTGGTTTGGAGTAGGAAATGGTGATGCTGACCTTCACCCAGGGAATGGACTTCCCCTGCTGTGCTTCCTCCTTTATCTTAGACATTTGCGGACAATTTGATTACTTTTTTTATGTTAAATAAGTTTTTTCTGTGCATTCTGATATTTCCTGATTCCACTCCCAGGTAAGGATAATGTATCAGCCTCCTGGTGATGTCCATGTCACACATTCCAGGAAGCAGTGTTTCAGTGGGATGAAGTATCACACACTTCCATTCCCATACATGTGCAGACACACCACAGTTCCCAATTACCTGGCAGAAACTTGTGGCATGTCTGTGCTTGCGCGGCAACGAAGAAAAAACAGGAAAAAAAAATCAAGATGGCAGCATAGGGGCGTGGCCTGACGAGGCATGTGAGCAGACCTGCTGCACGGAGCTCCCGCTGATAATCCTGCCTAACATCCTCTCCTCACTACCGTTTTCACCCGTTCTTGCCCCAGAGAGCTGCCTGATACCTCCTGGAGACATCCGGTGCTGCTGGCTGACCGATTGGAGCTAACGATGACCCGGGGGAACCGAATGGAGACCGAGGCCTGGGAGTCCCAAGCTGACCAAGATGGCGCCGGCCAGTCTCAGCCTCCTAAAGTACAGCGCGGCCTGGAAAAGAAATCCGAACAGGGGGGTAAGTCCAGCAAACTCCCTAAAAACAAGGAGCAATCCAGGGACATGCTTTATTATGCTCAAAAGCTGGCCGGGCGTTCTGATTCCCCTTTGCATGGCTCCCCCCAGCCCTTATACACCTCTGAGCTGACTAACAGGGAGGATACAAGCATACTAGATGACACAGTGCCATTAGATCTGCAGCAGGACCTCATGTCTAATCCATCTGACTCCCCCACAGAGGACAATGTTCAGCCTTCTCTGAGTGATATCCTGCATGCTGTGCACAAATGCACTGCTTCAGTTGATGATTTGAAGGAGAAATTTGGAGGCCTGAAGGAAACAGTGTCCCTTATGCGCCAAGATCTGCAAAAGATCAGGGAAAGAACCACAGCAGTGGAGGGCCGGGTGAGCGACGTGGAGGACCAGTTGCCCCACCTTCACAGAGATGTCAGGATGGCCACTCAAAATGCCTTTCAAGCCCTTAGCAAAACTGACGAAATCGAGAACCGTCTGCGACGCAATAATGTGCGCATAGTGGGACTCCCTGAAAAAGTGGAAGGACGTGACCCCACAACCTTTATTGAAGAATGGCTGCAGGAAGTCTTTGGTAAAGATGCTTTCTCTCCCATCTACACAGTGGAAAGGGCCCACAGAGTACCCCCACGCCCTCTCCCCCCCGGGAACCCCCCAAGATCAGTGTTGGCCAGGCTCCTGAATTATAAGGACCGGGAGGTGATACTGAGAATGGCCAGGGAAAAAGGCAGCATTAAACACAACGGCACTAAAATCTCATTTTACCCAGATTTCTCCGCCGAAGTACAACGCAGGCGATCAAAATTTGCAGATGTTAAAAAGAGGCTACAAAGGCTGCAATTATCCTATGCAATGATGTTCCCAGCCAAGCTGAGAATGACGGCCAACGGACAGAACAACTTTTTTGAAAATGCGCAAGATGCTGCAGCATGGCTGGATCAAAATGAGCAAGCTCTACGCCGCCAGGGCCGGGATGATGGAGCCGGATAAATCAGATATGGCAGAAGAAATGCAGGGGAAAGCAGGGCGTCCATTCCCCTTTTATGTTCACCAGTCTGAAGAGGAACTTTACTAGTTGCTTACACAGCGAGTGACTACCGCAGAAATACCGTTATATCTTTTACAACCAGTTATTCTTACTTTAAGCACAGACCCTCATTGGGGTCGCTACCGAGCAGAGTGTGCGGAAGTTGCTTGAAGTCATGGGTTACATGGTTACTGTTCCAAAGCCCTGTTGGCGGTAATATTCAGATCAGATCACAAACCCTACAGTCCCAGGACAGTTCTGGATGTGTGCACCATGGTGTGGCGGGATCCAGGGCCCTCAACACAGTCTGTTTCTACTTTTGTTTTGTTTTTCACTGTTTTGCCGTGCAGTTGCGCGAGAGTATCCACCCTTCACGAACACCGAGCTTCCATTGGGACAATTTTTTATTGAAAAAATGCTTTTTGATGCAACACATTCTAATGCTCTTGGGCAACCATATAACCAGAACAGTTCTGACATCCAGAAGAATCTCCTCTCAATGTATTTTTGAATATTTGCAATGGTATCCACACCCATAGTATCGTGGAATGTGCGCGGAGTGAATGACCCTTTAAAAAGGACCATGATCTCCTCTGGTTTGCGCAAATTCCACCCGGCCATTATTGCCCATCAGGAGACACACCTCCTGGGGGGCAATGTGAGCTGCTTGCAGTACGCCTGGGTGGGCAAGTCCTATCATTCCTCTCACACTGCTTATTCTCGTGGGGTGAGTGTACTGATACACAAAGCTGACATATCAGGAACTAGACTCGCTAGTTGATAGTGCTGGCAGATTTGTATTCATTTACTGTAAGTTGTATACCTTAACATTGAAAATAGCCTTTATATATATTCCACCCCCGTTTTCACGGGAGGTGCTGCAACTGTCGCTGACGTATCTGGCGGGCAAACCTGATGTCCCACTGCTGATCATGGGAGATTTTAACTGCTACCTAGACCCTAAATTGGATAGGCATCCCCCAGTCCCTTCTCCTAGGGGTGGCAGGGGTACAGCACTCAGTCGCCTAATTATGGAATTAGGTTGGACCGATTTTTGGCGCATACGTAACCCTAATGTAAAGCAGTTTTCATGCTTCTCTAAAACTCACGGATCCCTGTCCCGTATAGACCTTAGTATAGGCACCCCTAATTTGCTAGAATATGTTTCTAAGATAGAGTACTTTCCTCGGGGAGTATCTGACCATTCACCTGTGGCCGTATGGCTGATTGCCCGACCCCCAACCTCATTACCTAGGGCGCCATGGAAACTTAATGCCTTCTGGCTGAAACTGTTTAATTCCCCAGAACGAATTTCCAATCAAATAGAAATATTCTTTAATTCTCATAAAAATTTAACAGGTAAAATTCAAACCTGGGAAGCCTTTAAGGCCTACCTTAGGGGAGTGTTTATTGCTGAAATAGCCAGGGTCAAAAGAAATTCCTCAGCATTATTGGAGCAGGTTGGGGATCAGGTACGTCAGCTGGAACTTGTCTATGTTACCGACCCTGCAGAGTCTGCGAGGGAGGCGTGGATTTCGGCCCAGGATTCACTGGACCGCTTGAGAACCTCCGCCGCAGAACGCAAAAGGTTCTTTAGCAAGCAGGCATTTTATGAAGAAGGGGAAAAAACGGGACTTTTATTGGCAAAAATAGCCAGGTCACAGCAATTGTCTCCAGCAGTTGGGGCGATTCGTACGGCCGATGGAAAGGTGGTCAATGGCCTGGATCAAGTTTTATCAGAGTTAGCATCCTATTACAAGGATCTCTATGGAGCGAGGGATGACTACGCAGATAGCGAGTTGGAGGCATACCTTTCAGGGATTGATCTGCCCTCTCTGTCTGAGGAGGCCAGGCAATCACTGGAAGCTCCCCTGACATTGGAAGAGTTACAACATGCGGCATGCTTCTTTCCTACGTGCAAGGCTCCAGGAGAGGATGGTATCCCCATGGAAGTTTTTGCCCAGTATGGCGAGTGGATAATGCCACACTTGCTAGATGTGTTCAATGACTCGCTTAAAGAAGGCAGTCTACCAATCTCCATGACTAGAGCCAATATAATTTTATTACTGAAACCTGGAAAGGACCCGGTTGACCCAGGCTCATACAGGCCTATCTCACTACTGCAAAGTGATGTTAAAATCCTGGCTAAGGCCCTGGCGCTTAGGGTCAACCGGATCATTGAATCCATAATACATCCCGATCAAGCTGGGTTTATGCCGCAAAAGTCCACTGCCACCAACCTCAGACGCCTATTTTTAAATATGCAGCTGCAGCCGGATAGTGAAGGGAGCAGGGCTCTGCTTTCCCTAGACGCCAATAAGGCGTTTGACAGTGTGGGCTGGCGATACCTATGGGCGGTACTATCAAAGTTTGGGTTTGGAAGTCGCTTTATAGCTTGGGTTAAACTGTTGTATGCCTCCCCGAAGGCGACTATCAGGATGTCAGGTAGGATGTCTCATGCGTTTGCTCTGAGCAGGGGCACAAGGCAGGGATGCCCCCTGTCTCCCCTGCTCTTTGCCATTGCCATTGAGCCACTGGCGGCTATAGTAAGGGCCAGTCAGGGGATCACGGGCTTTAAATATGGGAACCTCCACGAAAAGATTATGCTGTACGCTGACGACATGATGCTTTTCCTGGGGGACACCAAAATGTCTTTGGCGGAAGTGACAAAAATCATTACCGGGTTCGGCCACTTTTCTGGCCTGACAATTAACTGGTCTAAATCAGCTCTGATGTTGCTGGACGAGGGGGGAGTGGTGAATTTGCCAGATTCTTGCTCGGTTCCGGTAACGTCATCTTTTAAATATCTAGGCATACAAATTTCACCTAAACTAGCGGAATATTGCCCCTTAAACATACATCCCCTGCTATCCAGATTTAGGGACAAAATTAATACATGGAACAGGCTTAAATTGTCACTGGCGGGCAAGGCAAATTTAATAAAAATGATCCTAATGCCGCAGCTACTCTATTTCTTACACAACTCCCCAGTAGTGATACACTTAAAGATTTTTAGGGTGGTTAACACTCTTTTCCGGAGATTACTGTGGAATGCAGGTACACCTAGAATCAAGCTGGAACAGCTACAAAAACCTAAGGACAGCGGAGGGCTGGCAGACAGTACCCAACCCTTGGCTGTACTATATAGCAGCTCAGCTGCAACATTTGGTTGGATCCATGGCCCGGGACCCTGCTGGCTCATCGGCGCAGTTAATGCTGATTGGGACAGGAGCGGAAACAGTCCCGCTAGGCCTTGAGGCTCAACTGTTCACAAGTCCAATAAACTGACACCCACTCTTACTTTAATGCAGAAAATCTGGAACAAGGGAAGGCAGTTGCAGGAAGTGACAGGTTTCACGGAATACAGCCCAATATGGGGGAATCTTTCGTATGTCGAGTTAGCAAAGTTGCAACAGGGTCCCAAATGGCGTTCATTTGGTGTTATCCTTTTATCCCATATATTTAGAAATGGTAGATTGCTGACGTTTTCAGAGCTACAAAATAAATATAACCTGCCAAATACTATGTACTATTCCTATATCCAGCTCAAACATGCGGTGGACACGCAGGGAAAAGCTGCTCCCTGGACTCTGTCAACCACCCCTATTTTTCATTTGTTACAGTCCAGCACAGAAACTAAAGGATTCATCTCATATTGCTATCAAATGCTATTGATGCAACTTTTGAAAGCGCACCCGACTAGGGCACCATCCCTATGGGAGCAGGATATAGGTCCAATTACGGGAGATCAATGGGAAGAAATTTTGCAATCCACTAATATATGTTCTCTCAATGTGGCCCAAAAGGTATCCCAACTATATATAGTACTTAGAGTGCACTACACCCCACTTAAACTTTACAATATGGGTAGGAGGCCTGATCCTATATGTAGCAGATGTAAGCGACATCAAGGTGATCTCATTCATCTACTGTGGAGATGTCCAAAACTCCATAGGTATTGGAAAGAGGTTATGGGAACACTTAATCAGGTGTTCCAGACTAACATCCCCCTTGACCCAATTCACTGTATTTTAGGAGTCCTAGAAGATAATGTCCCGGAGGAGATGACTAGAATAGCACTCACTAGGCCACTGTTCCAAGCACGCAAACTTATATTGCTTGGCTGGAAATCGTCCTCCCCGCCATCAGTAAAATCTTGGATAACGCATATGGGTAACACCTTGATTATGGAAAAATACATTTACCAACATAGAGGCAGCTCCAATAGATTTGAGAGGATTTGGGCACCATGGTTAGATACCCCTGGACTGAGTCCTAAGGAGCTGGTAATGTCCAGACTACTACAATGTTCTGGGGGGGGCCCATGAGGTTCTTTAAACGATTATTGACCGTAAATTGGTAGAGCATTGCAATGTTATAAGATTTTCGGTAATAGATGATGATTGGAATGTACTATTCACATGAATGTATGTTGTTGCATGATGCTTGTACAATGGAAGCTATGTAAACTTGTTCAATAAACACCTTTTTTGATTTAAAAAAAAAGATGGCAGCATAAAAGCAGAGCACCGTAAGGAAGACACTGCTAAACTCCATGGCCTAGTATGTTTTTTTTCCTTTTATATAGTGACATATATTAGAGAGGTAAAATTCAGCTTTACATAGGTAGGGTAAGGTTACTCTTTAAAACATTGTTCAGTTTTTTTTTTGTCTGTTTTCCTGGACAGAAATATCTCTTCACTTCTTGCCCCAGAGGTACAACAGGCAGGGTAAGAAAATCTCTCCAAAGCAAAGGTAATTCCTCTCTTAAAGAATAAATGCACTTTCAGACAAAGTGTGCTTTTTCTTTTTGCGTCTTTGTCCTGGCCTAAGCGATCTCATCCTTTCCCTCCACAGATGTATGTAGGGAGGTGCAGTCTACTTTCTCCACTGCAGTTGGCGATCTTCTGCAGGGCACCACAGTTGGAGAGGAAGTCAAGGGCAACACAGTTCCTCTATGGTTTCCTGGTGCCAGATGTTTATACTAAAATATTAACAGTATTATATTTATGGAATTATGGAAAAATCTATGGTTTAGGAGTTTTTCATGCCTTTCCACAAATCAAACAAATTAAAATTTGTTTATCCATGCTAGTTTGAAGACAAGAATGAATACATTGATGTGCTAAAATATAAATATTTATTAACTAAAAATTCAGTGTAAAATAATATCATTTATAACTGATGAAAATGCAAAAAAAATATATATAACTTCAAATATCAAATATATGGGTGATAGAGATGATGAAAAATGTTACCACAAGCTCTTGTTACAAAATACCATGTCTACATTTCATGACGGCTTTAGTAAATTGCTTTCTGTGGCTTACAAACTTATGAAAACAAAACTAGGTGTTGAATTTAACCCATGTGATTTCTTCCCAAAACAAAGACCTTCAAGCTTAAACATCTTTTACAGTATATGGACAATTTTGTTAACCACACATAAACTTGGTAATTTAACCAAGACTCCTTTTTCAAATAAAAAAAAAAAAAAATAACATGTTTATTGATGAAATAAGGATAGTATACAGAGGCATTATATAACATCTTTCCAAAAAGTAGACAAAAGAATGAGGTTACATGCATTACTTGTGAATGTGTGTGTTGTCATACAAAAAACAATGTTACAAATAGCCATATATGGCTTCAGCAGCATTAGTTATAATTTCCGTCGGATGGGTTGGCCCCCCTAACATTTCAATTCGTTGGCTTAACGTATATAGTTAGACCGTGCAAGTGCTAGTCTTCTCCAACCATTTATCCCATATTTTGTGGTACTTATTCGGACAGCCTCTGTGTTTGTACATTACCTTTTTGTATGGTAGTGCTATGTTTATTTCCCTAATCCAGGCTTGTAGAGTGGGAGGTTCTGTTCTCATCCAGTGCTTGGCTATTAATTTTCTGGCAATAAACAGTAATTCGCTAAGAAGTGCAGTCAGGGGTCTATCTTTATCGGCATCTGGGAGTAGCCCAAGAAGGCATGGCCTTGGGTCGAGTTGTACTGGTGATCCCATGTGGTCGTGGAGGAATTTTATGATTTGTGCCCAGTAGCTTTGTATCGCTGGGCATGACCAGAGTAGGTGAAAGAACGAGCATGGGTTGCTAGAGCATCTTGGGCAGTTTGGGTTCTGGTGTGGGGAGAATTTTGCAATTCTGGATGGTGTAAGGTATGACTTGTGTATTATATACAGCTGGGTCAAACGCTCGTAGATTTTGGGTGATGTGGTTTTAACGTTTGCCAATATGTCTTCCCAGTCAGAATCGTCTATGGGCCCCACATCTTCCTCCCATCTAATTCTTGCGTGTCTATAATCCTTGCTACTGGCTTGGTGCGAAGTATAGTGTAGAGGGTGGATATAAGTTTTTCTGGGTTTGACCCTGTAATTATATCTACCAGTGGCAGTATTTGTGAGTTAGGAAGTCCGCACCCAAATTGGGTTTGGAGCGCGTGTCTCAGCTGCATGTAGCTAAATTGCATGTGTGGAGGGAGATCAAACTCCTCACAAAGTGTCTGGAAGCTTCTAATTCCGAATACTGTAGTGATCTGGAATAAGAATACTATTCCCTTGGCTGCCCATCTAGTGGCTCCCGGTAGAGAGGACAGTTCCGTCAACTGGGGGTTGTGCCAGAGGGGTGTGTGTGAATGAAAGGAGTCGGCTCCAATCAGCTTGATCGCCTTCTCCCACACATGTCTATGTTGGGACAGCAATAAGTCTCGGTCCTAACTTTTGTCTTGTTTACTGCTTTTCCTGAATATAACTTGTAGTGGGGAGTGCATGTCACTATTTGGTTTTTTACATACTAGGGTTTGGTATCTGGTCTCATCTGTTTTGTGAATATAGTATAGGTGCGAAAGTTGTGCCGCAGTGTAGTATGTATATAGATCCGGTAGGGCCGCTCCTCCTGAGGAGGTTGGGTTTTTGAGCGTGTTCCAAGCTAACTTATGCCTGTTGGGTCCCCATATAAAGGAGTTGATTATTTTGTCGAGTGTTTTAAAAATGTTAAGGGGGATACGTACAGGAGAGTTCCAGAATAAATATAGGAATTTTGGAAGTAATATCATCTTAAATAGGTTAATTCTGTCCAATATTCCCAAGGGGAGTTTTGCCCAGGTTTGTGTACGAGATTTTAAGTGTAAAAAGAGTGGTTCGATATTATTGCTGATATAATCTAGCGGGTCTTTAGTAATCTTTACTCCTAAGTACTTAATGCGGGCAACTCGCTGTAGGGGGAGTGAGGCTGCAGTTTGTGATGGGGGTGACAAATCTAGAGGGAGAATCTGTGATTTGGACCAGTTCATGTTAAGGCCTGAGTGTTTCCCGAATTTTTTCAATGGTCAGTAGGGCTGTTTGGAGGGAAGGGCCCGTGTCCTCCAAATAAAGAAGCATATCGTCAGCATATAAACTTAACGTCTCAGTCAGGGATCCTATACGTAGCCTGCGTATATCCGGATTAATCCTAAGGGAGATGGCAAGGGGCTCCACCGCCAAGGCATATAGTAGTGGGGACAATGGACACCCCTGACGAGTTCCCCTTTTCAATGGAAATGGGTCGAACGTCCATCCGTTCACCACCACACTGGCCATCGGGGAATAGTACAGTAATTGTACCCATTTTATGAAGTTTGGGCCGAATCCGAAGCCTCGTAGGCATTCCCAAAGGTAACCCCATTCAACCGAATTGAACGCCTTTGCGGCGTCTAGGGTCACTATCGCTCTATCTCCCATGTGTTCAGGATCCGCCTGAATGTTCATGTGAAGTCGTCTTAGATTCATGGCTGTGTTTTTCCCAGGCATTAATCCTGTCTGATCAGAGTGGATGAGGGAAAGGATACTGTTATTGAGGCGCATAGCTAATATTTTGGCTAATATTTTGATGTCAGCTTGGAGAAGCGATATCGGGCGATAGGATTCAGGTATTCGGGGGTCTTTACCTGACTTAGGGATTACTATAATTACTGCTTGGCGGAGGGTTTCAGGGAGGGTCTCGGTTTCAAATATATGTTTGTATAATTTCAATAATTCAGGGGTCAAAGTCTCCGAGTAAACTGCATAAAAGTCTAGGGGAATGCCGTCGCCTCCCGGCGCCTTAGCTGGCGCAAGGGATGCTATGACAAGGGCAATTTCATCTGCCGTGAGAGGAGCTTCTAAGTCTTGCACTTGGGATTCCGAAAGCTGTGGGAAGGGGATGTTTTGGAGGAAGGCCCTAGTTTCTTGTGGAGTGACCTCAACCTTGGAGGTGTATAAATCAGTATAGTATTTCTGGAATGTGTCTGCGACCGCCTGGGGGTCCGAGAAAGTTTCATTATGTGGGTCAACGAGAGTTACTGTTATTGGGGGGTTGCACTCTTGACGGGCTAGGTATGCTAATAGTTTCCCTGCTCGCTCCCCTTGCTCGAACAGACGCTGTTTCACAAAGAAAAGTCTGTTTGGCTTTCTCATAATGGAGTTGGTCTAATAGGCGGGTGTGAAGTTTGATTGCAGCTGCTTTGTCAGGGGAGGGGTCATGCTGAAATTCCCTTACCAGTAAGTCTGGTTTAGCAGAGGCCTGATGGAGAATTAGGTTAGAGGAAGTTTTAATTCTGCGTATTCGGGAGGATAGAATAGTAGGGACATGTAGTTTGAATGCTTCCCAAACCTGTCCCACTGGGGCTGTATTTCTGTTGATATTAAAGTAGAATTGCCATTCCTTGTAAGTATCTTCTTGGTCTTTCAGCATTGACAACCAGAAGGGGTGGAGACGCCATGTAGGGGGCCCCGACCTCTAATTGAGCTGCAGGGTCGCCCAGCACGGAGCATGATCAGATAAAGTTCTGGTATGATAGCCCGAGTCTGACAGGTGGGGAAGCAGTGTGTTAGATGTTATAATAAGGTCAATTCCGGACATAGTGGAGTGAGTTGCCGAGAAGCATGAATATGCCCGAGTGGTGGGGTGGTTGTATCGCCATGTATCGGTTAATGAGAATTCTTGTAGCGTCCGTCCGAACCGGGTGGTGTCTGGGGGGGGTGTGTTTGGATTTGTCTGTGTTCTGTCTTTTTGGGGGTTCAGGACCATATTAAAATCGCCCAGCCAAATGGCAGGTATGTTGGGATGTTGCGCCATATACAATAGGCCTTCAGTGACTAGGTTAGATTTATACGGTGGGAGTATGTAAAATGCCATTATTTAATATTGTGAGCCATTTATGGTACAATGCAGGAAGATAAATCTACCTTGGGGGTCTGTGCGTACGGTAATGACTGCAAAGGGAGTAGTTTTGGCTATAAGGATTGAGACCCCCCTCGAGTGTGGAGAATGAATGGTATGAAATGCCCATCCTATCCATGGCCGCTTTAGTGCAAGCTGAAGCTGTCCAGTGACGTGTGTTTCGACTAAAACGGTTATGTCTGCTCGATATGTTTTAAGGCAGGTAAAATCAGCAGTGCGTTTAATTTTGTCACAGATCCCTCGAATGTTCCAAGTGAGAAATTTTAGGCATAGTGGTTTGGAATTTAGTTTTGTTTGGGGGGGTAGATACGGGGTATTTGCAGGGGCTTGTACCACCACTCTCCACACTGAAGGAGGCCCACACCTCCCCCTATTCTCTGATAGACAACGTAAATATGCACACATATCTTTGTACCTCAGATTATAACACATGTTCTTTATCTTGTCTTTAACTTTAACAATTCCCTTACCCTCCCTCCCTGCCCTCAGTCGCCCAAACTTGACTGGGGCTTGCATCCCCAAACTTGTGCAGTGTAGATAAGAAAGTATTTCTTGCATAATGCTTATAATGGAGGGGAGAAAAACCCTGAGGTGCACAATAACCTTATCAATCCTGGCGGTAGCCTATAGGGCAGCACCAGTATTGATATAGCGGTCTCCCGCCAGAGGCAAACAAATTCTGGATAAGAATCCAGCGATGGAGTAAACATGGTAACAGTTAGTTAACAGAACCAGTAAACTAAAGGAACCTGAGTTCTCGCTCCGCTGTGGCATCTAAGAAGGAAAAGTTAGCAAAGTCCAATCCGGGCATCGTGGTCCTGGTGTGGCTGTGGGAGAATATGCCTTCCTCAGCGTATTTACATAACACAGTTCGATTCCGGCCCAAGTCAGGAAAAGTAAGAGAGGGAAGTGTTAGTGCAATGCGTCCGGGTACGTATCTCTTCAAACTGGAGATACAAAGCAGGAGGACAGATCTCTGAACGGAAGGGAAGAAAAAGGAAAAAATAAAAATAAAAAAGGGGGAAAGAAAAGGGGGGGGGAGAGATCCATGTAGTGGTGGGCCTACGGCAGGGGGCATATTAGAGATCTGCATAATTTCGTCAGTAGAGGATTCCGGTCAGTGCTTGGGGCCTTAATGTCATGCAATTACGCTCCCTGGTTGCACAGTGGTGGTTAGCTTGAGGTCGGCGTATCCTCCTTAGTGATCATATGCGGTACAAGTCAAGGAACACAGTACATGTGGCAAGCTGTAAAGTAGCACTTACTTATTTGGTAGGCCTGACTGGGCCGGTTCCTTTGTGCCTCCAGATGATCCACCCATGCCGAAGCCTGGCCAGGGTCCTCAAAGAGATGTGCCCGGTCTTCTCCTACTATGCGAAGTCGGGCCGGGAACAGCATTGAATATTTAATATGGAGTGCTCTTAGGCGACGCTTAGTATCGGAGAAACGCGCCCTTTGCTTCTGGACCTCTGCAGAGAAGTCCGGGAATGCTGAGATGAAGCCGGATTGATGTGGGATATTTCCTTTTATTCTGGCCAGTCGCAGGACCGCGTCCCGGTCTCTGACGTTTAACAATTTTGCAATAAAAGTGCGTGGGGGTGCACCTTCAGGCGGGGGGCGAGCCGGCATACGGTGGGCACGCTCTACCACAAATGTAGCCGAAAAAGCATCTCTGCCGTATGTTTTAATTAGGAGCTGCTCCAGGAAAGTGGCTGGATCTGTGCCCTCCGAACCCTCCGGTAGTCCAATGAACCGGAGGTTAGACCGGCAGGCGCGGTTCTCAAGATCGTCCTGTTTCTGCGCTAATTGTTGTATCTGGCGTTGCAGCTCGTCTTGTGTATGCTGCATGGGGTGTAATATGTCCTCCGCCTACCCAATCCGAGTCTCAGCCTCGGTTACCCGTTCCCGGAGTTTGGTCATATCGTGCCTAATGAGCGATATGTCCACCTTCACCTCCTCTATCTTTGATGTAAGTGTGGATTGGCAGAGGGAGATTGCCTCCAATACCTTTGCTGTGCCGTCCGGCTCCTTCTCCACGTGAGAGGCCGCGCGCGTGAGGTGTTGCCGAAGCACCATCTTGTTCCTCCGGGTCCCGCTCCGTCCGCCTGTATCGCTCGAGAGACGAAGAGGCTGTGCATCTTTTCGGCGGAGACATGCCGGTCTCAAATCTCAGCGTCAGGTCCCACCAAGGCAAGGGGAAAAGGCAAAGTTTTAGGGCGCAGGATGTGTATAGAAGGATCTGCCACGAGCGGAGCTTCAATCACACACGTCCGCTCACATCGCCATCCAGGCCATGCCCCCACCAAGATTCATTTTTAAATAAAAATTAATTTAGAATGAATTTATTTTTAAACACATATCATGACAAAACCATTGTACAGACTTTGGTATTAGCTTTTCGATAAACACACAAAAATGTGTATTTCTCTTAATGTTTGGAATATAATTATTTCATGCTGCAGGTAGAAATAACACAACTCCAACTGCTATGCAATATATTTAAATGGTTTTGTTTTGTATATGCTAAAACAAGTAAATTGCCAAAAGGTAAAAATAAAAGATGAGTACTTTATCATAGATTAAGACTTGTTTTGAGAGATATCGGCTGGGTGTCCCAAAGGATCGTAATCTTTTACCCTCTTTCCTACATCTCTCCGCTCTGTTTTTCTCCTCTCATCCCCCCGTCTTAAGATCCCCTTTGGCTATGGTCTCCAATCTATATCCCCCCCCAGGAATGGGTGTGGAAATGCCTTTCACGTCGTAAGTGATACATGTCATTTCCTGGACAGACCCATAGGGAAATTATAGTGTCCTTACACATGGTTTTCAGTAGGGGCAGTATAGGATTAGAAATTGATATTGTTAAATGGTGTTTTATATGTCAAATTCAATTTATGAATGACCCTTGACTTAGGCTTAACAGAAAACTATAAATTATCTAGAGCTGTCTATTATGTGTCAATTTCCTAGGCTTCTTGGCTCCTATTAAAATATATGTGTTTGAGAAAATATACCCCACATAATTAACTCGTGATCTAAATACCTTGAGAGTGAAGTCATGATTCTGACTAGAATTAAAAGAACTCCTAAACACACCAACTCATATACAGTATCTTAACCATATACCTCTCGTATACTAATATTTCCATGATTATTCAACAATAGATAATGATTTTATATATATATATATATATATATATATATATATATATATATATATATATATATATATATATATATATATAAATATTATAAAAAATATTTTATATATATATATATATATATATATAAAAATGCACAAACTAAAATATGTGACATTGTTCAATTAAGTAAGCATATACATGCCCTATTATAATGTAATAATATATAGTGGGAATTTATGGCTAATATAATTACTTGCAGTGAAATTTTGCAATACATTTTAGGTATAGCTTGTTTTGTAAAATCATTTTTGAATGAGCCCCATTCCCCTCTCTCATTTAAGAAAAAAATATGTCTGTCAGCTCATTTGAATAATAAATACTGGCCATGGGCCTTCTTCTTATCTCTTCTGGCTGACATAAATAGAATTTAGGATCTGAGAGAACTTAAAATAAGACACTTAAAACCTTCTTCTGAGGGTTTCTTAGTTTTACCGACAATGAACTTAAGTTAACTTCTTTAGAAAAAAAATATAAGAACAAGATGGCTTCTGAGTTGTTCATAAAATATATATGAAAAATATACGATATGCAGAGGCCTTAGGAATTAATTCTTTTTAACCTCAATAGTTCTGACACTGGGTCACTGGGGAAGCACCCTATTGAACAGAAGGATTGGAGAGAGCAACACCATAGCAAAATATTTTCTGTTCTGCTTAAATTTTAGGGACAGTACTAGGGATAGGGAAAGGTTCCTGATGAGGAGAAAAAGCGTAGGGCTGCAACTTCTTTGGACATCATCTCCTTTGGGGCACTGGACGGCCAGGTCGCATTCTGCTCTCTTAACAGGCTGTCAACCTGGTTGATACCTGTCATCTTCACATCGTTGGGACTTGTGAGTGTACCCGGTTGGGCAGATGTCCCTCCAGGTTGTTGTGAACTGTTGTTGCTTTACTTCAATACAAGTTCTCCATTTCACTTGTCTGTGTGAGTTACTGCCACCACACAAGCTGCACCCCACCTACATATACTTAGATTTAATGACCACCATCTCTGGTGTTTGTTTACACCCAGCAATGAAAGGCTCCATCTCTTCGCCACCCCTGCACAGACTTCTATGAGGCTTGTCTAGCCCTGACTCCTGGTCAATACTTCATATTCCCATCGCACAAATTCCTGGTATAAGCTCTAAAGGTTTGGGTGCTGTAGCAACAACCAGCTGGATACTGGTTCAAGTCACAATGTTGATATTTGCCAACACACCAAGGATCAGCACAAAGTGGCGTCCAAGCGGTTTAGTTTATTGCTGTCAGAAACCATGAACCAGACCGAGACAGAAGTACAGTAAAATCACACGTGTTTATTAATAAAAATAAAAGGGTAAATAGAGTAAGCGTAGTTAAAGCATAGCCAGAGTCCAGTAACCGGATTGCGTAGTCATCCAAGCCAGAGTTCAGTAACCAGATCAGATAATCAGCCAAGCCAGAGTTCAGTAACCAGATTGGGTAATCAGCCAGGCCAGAAGTCAGGGATCCAAGTAGAGGAACAGCAAGCAGGATAAGAAGCCAGAAGGGATGTCAGCAAAGCCAGTCTTTAAACAGGAATACAGGAGATGGTTTCTTGTGATGTGACCAAGGCAAAGGCAGGAATGAAGTGAGCTGGAGATCTTTAAGTAGGCGGGACTGATGAGCAGATCCACAACAGCTGGTTAACCGTGGAGAGAGATGAGAGCTGGCAATTAGCTGACAGCTGAGCGGCCAGCTCAGAGAAGGAAGGGCTGAGCCAGCCCTGACAGTACCCCCCTCCTCAATGACCCCTCCCCCTCGGAGGACCACTGGGCTTGAGGGGAAAACGTCTATGGAAATCACGGAGGAGGGCAGGAGCATGTACGTCTGAGGATGAGGCCCAGGAGCGTTCCTCCGGACCGTACCCCTTCCAATACACCAGGTACTGTATGCGCCCACTGAACCTACGGGAGTCAACAATGGATTGTACCTCATACTCCTCATGGTTCTCAACCTGTATAGGGTGAGGACGTGGCACCGAGGTGGTAAAGCAGTTGCAGACCAACGGTTTTAATAAGGAGACATGAAACACATTTGAGATGCGCATACTAGGAGGAAGGTCCAACGCGTAAGCCACTGGGTTAATCCTGCGAAGGATACGGAAAGGCCCAATAAACTAAGGTGCGAACTTAAGTGAGGGAACACGAAGTTGGAGGTTGCGAAATGACAGCCAGACCCTGTCCCCTGGTAGGAAGGTGCAGGCAGGCGTCTGCGGTCAGCATGGAGTCTGTACCTATCATTAGCATGACGCAAAGCCTCCTGGACTTGTGCCCAAGTGGAACGAAGACCACGGAGATGCTCCTCTAGCGCAGGAATACTCTGCGGAACAATTGAGTCAGGCAACATGGTAGGTTAGAAACCATAATTCGCATACCAAATATTTAATCCTAAATGCCACTCATTGCCCAAATCACCTCTCAAGACACATGGGATAAATATGGGGCGCTAATGTGTTGTGTATCCAAAAATCTGTGTTAGCACAATAGTGGTGAGACCCTCTTATTGTGTTTATATATCTCGTGACAAACAAGTAATGCTACCAATCTCTGAATAGCATATAACCATAATTCGCCATAAACGGAGACAATCGGGAAGCAGAATTCAAGGCACTGTTGTGAGCAAACTCTGCCCATGGTAATAGGTCTGACCAGTTGTTGTGATGGTCAGAAATATAGTAACGTAGGAATTGCTTCGAGGACTGATTGGCTCGTTCTGCGACCCCATTAGACTGCGGGTGATACGCAGAAGAGAAAGCGAACTGAATTCCCAGCTGTGCACAAAAGGCTAGCCAGAACTGGGACACAAACTGACTACCCCGTCCGAGACAATCACCTTGGCTAGCCCATGTAAGCGAAAGATCTCCCAAGAAAAAATGATAGCCAGTTCCTTAGAAGTGGGCAACTTCTTAAGTGAAATACAATGAGACATCTTTGAGAACCGGTCAACCACCATAAGGATAACTGTGTTGCCTTGGGAGTTGGGCAACTCCACAATGAGATCCATAGACAGGTGGGTCCAGGGCCTCTCTCCATTAGATATGGGTTGTAGGAGGCCCACTGGAAGGTGTCATGGAGTCTTACTCTGAGCACACACGGAACAGGCAGCTACAAAGGCAGTTACATCAGCACGTAGACTAGGCCACCAGAAATGTTGGGAAACAAGTTGATTCTTACCAGGGTGGCCAGCTGCCTTGGGAGAATGGTAAGTCTGGACCACGGCAGTACGGAGACACTCTGGGATAAAGTCACAAGGTTTCTCAAGAGGAGCATCGAACTGAGCAGCAAGAATTTTGTCACCCAAAGGAGAAGTAAGACTGGTGCGAACCGTAGCCAGAATACGATCAGGAGGAATCATAGGAACCGGAACCATCTCCAACTTGGAAGTGGAGGAAAATTGTCGTGACAAGGCGTCAGCCCTTACATTCTTAGTACCGGGTAAGAATTAGACAATGTATTTGAAACTTGACAAGAAAAGAGCCCATCGCGCCCTTCTGGGAGAGAGGCGTTTAGACAAGAATGTGAGAGTCTCATGGTCAGTAAGAATGAGAACCGGCACAGTGGTACCTTCGAGGAGATGTCTCCATTCTTTCAGGGCTAAAATGATTGCCAACAGCTCTCTGTCACCAGTCTCATAATTGCATTTGGCAGATGACAATTTCTTGGAAAAGTAGCCACAAGGATGCATAGCACTCTCAGAGGTAGGACGTTGAGACAGAAGGGCGACAACACCAGTTTTAGAAGCATCAACCTCAAGGATAAAAGGTAACGTAGGATCAGGATGTGCCAACACAGGAGCAGAAACAAAGGCAGCCTTGAGACTTTCAAAGGCCTTAATGGACTCCGGAGAAAAACTCAGAGGGCCACCGCCCTTTCTGGTCATATCGGTCAGGGGCTTGACCACAGACGAGAAGTTACGAATAAACTGCCGATAATAGTTGGCAAAACCCAGGAAACGCTGCAGAGGAGGTAAACCCACGGGTCGAGGCCACTGTAGGACTGCCGAAAGTTTCTCTGAGTCCATCGAAAAACCAGCAGTGGAAATGGCATAGCCCAGGAATTTAACCTGTTCCCAATGGAACTCACACTTCTCCAGTTTACAATAGAGAGTGTTCTCTCTTAATTTTTGAAGCACACGTGTGGTGGCTCTCCAGGAATTTGGAAAATATGAAGATTTCATTGAGATAAACCACCACACATAACTGCAAGAAATCTCGGAGGACATCGTTAATAAGTTCCTGGAAAACTGCCGGGGCGTTACAAAGGCCAAAAGGCATTACGAGATACTCATAATGGCCTGTTCTGGTATTAAACGCAGTTTTCCACTCGTCGCCCTCCTTAATCCTCACGAGACTGTAAGCCCCTCTCAGATCAAGCTTAGTGAAAACCGTTGCTCCCTTGAGGCAGTCAAATAACTCTGTAATCAATGGGATCGGGTAGGCATTCTTAATTGTGAAACGATTGAGACCCTAGAATCAATACAAGGTCTCAGTTCACCACTGCTCTTCTTCACAAAGAAGAAATCGGCACCAGCAGGAGACGAGAAAGTGCATCTGCAACATATTCCTCCATGGCTTTATCCTCCAAGATCGACAAAGGGTAAACCTGACCACGAGGGGGAGTGGCACCAGGTTGAAGGTCAATTGCGCAATCATACAGCCGGTGTGGAGGCAAACTACCGGCTTGACCTTTGCCAAAGACATCGCTAAAATCACGGTACTCCTCTGGCAGGGAGGAGAGTGAAGAGGTACACAGGACCTTGGCTGCCTTCCAGAAGCATGTTTCACTGCATTGTGGTGACTAGGAGAGAACCTCAGCACGGAGCCAATCAAAAGAGGCATTGTGCCTCTGTAACCAAGGATAACCAATAACCAGCGGACACTTAGGAGAGGAAATCACTTGGAATTGGATTATCTCTTGAAGAGCCTGTACGGCCATGGACAACGGAACTGTCTCATGAGTCACATGGGCAGGCTGTAGAGGTCTCCCGTCAAGAGCCTCAATGGCAAGTGGAGTGTCATGCAGCTGCAGTGGAATCGACTGCTTTGATACAAAGGCAGCATCAATGAACAGGCCTGCAGCCCCAGAGTCGATTAGAGCCTGTATCTCGATAGACGACTTGGCCCAAGAAAGGGTGACCGAAACCAGGGGCTTATCCTTCTGGATAACTGGGGATGACACAACACCACCTAAGGTCTGTCCATGACAGGACCTCAAGATTCGGGTGTTCCCAGGATGGGTAGGACAAGACTTGAAAAAGTGACCTGCCTGGCCACAATAAAGGGACAATCTCTCCCTCCTCCTAAAGGCTCTCTCATCCGCAGAGAGATGCGTGAAGCCCAAGTGCATGGGTTCATCGTCAACGACCGACTCGGTACAAGGAGACTTGGGAGGTGAGGGAGGCACGGGTGGGACCGCAAAGCTCAGAGGCAAATTTACAAGAGGCTTCTGCAAGCGCTCCTTAAAAGAAAGTCTTTCTCTGAGTCTGGAGTGAATGAGGATGGCAAACGAGATCAAGCTCTCCCGCTCAGTGGGTATATCTCGGGCTGCTATCTCATCCTTAATGGAATCTGAGGGACCATGAGAAAAAGCAGCCACGAGGGCCTCATTGTTCCAAGAAACCGCTGCTGCCAGAGTACGGAACTCAATGGCGTAGTCGGCAACAGTTCTCGTACTCTGTTTGATGGACATGAGGCACGTGGCAGCAGAAGCAGAGTGTGCATGAACGTCAAATACCCTTTTAAAGGAGGCCACAAACTCTGGGTGACTCAAGACAACAGGTTTTAGCGTCTCCCATAGAGGGTTAGCCCAGGCCAAGGCTCTCTCAGAAAGCAAAGATATCACCAACCCTACTTTGCTTCTGTCCGTGGAAAATGCCTGGGGCAGCATCTCAAAGTATATCTCAACTTGGTAGAGAAACCCTCTGCATTGAACTGGATCGCCAGATCCAGAACCAGAACCAGACATACCCCTTATAGAGGTAATACTCAAGGCTGGTGAGTGCACAGAGACTGGCGCAGCAGCAGGGATAGCCTGCAACTCAGGTTGTACCGGAGCAGCCACAGTGGGGGATTTCAAGTGAGCCGTGCGACTCAGGAGCATTTGTAACGCCATGGCAAACTGATCCATGCGGTGATCTTGCTCAGCCAATCTGGAAAAAATATTACCAACAAGTGGATTGACTGTGTCTTCTGAATTCATGGCCTTTGCCTACTGTCAGAAACCATGAACCAGACTGAGACAGAAGTACAGTAAAATCACACTTGTTTTTTAATAAAAATAAAAAGGTAAATAAAGTAAGCGTAGTCAAAGCATAGCCAGAGTCCAGTAACCGGATCGGGTAGTCAGCCAAGCCAGAGTTCAGTAACCAGATCGGGTAATCAGCCAAGCCAGAGTTCAGTAACCAGATCAGGTAATCAGCCAGGCCAGAAGTCAGGGATCCAAGTAGAGGAACAGCAAGCAGGATAAGGAGCCAGAAGGGATGTCAGCAAAGCCAGTCTTTAAACAGGAACGCAGGAGATGGTTTCTTGTGATGTGACCAAGGCGAAGGCAGGAATGAAGTGAGCTGGAGATCTTTAAGTAGGCGGGACTGACGAGCAGATCCACAACAGCTGGTTAACTGTGGAGAGAGATGAGAGCTGGCGATTAGCCGACAGCTGAGTGGCCAGCTCAGAGAAGGAAAGACTGAGCCAGCCCTGACAATTGCATGATCACAACACAGGAAGGTGCAAGGTTTCGGAGTCACGCAAGTCCCTCCCACCCCCAGATAGGTGTGATGTACCAAATCCCACCAAAATGACTCAAAAATTAGCATAATAAAAGGTTAGCATAGTTAAAGAAGATCCAACAAACATATGTAAAGAAGGGGTTAACATAAGAAACCACTGACATTACCTATATTTTGTTCTATAAGATTCGGTGTTGTGGATCATGAGTCATTTTAGGGATGGGCCCATTGCTAGGGAACATAATAATGGATAAACACAATCTAAATGTCGATCAGCGCCAGTGCAGTAGAGGATTAGTCTCATTACAATGACAATCACTGATTGCGCAATGCGGCGGCGGTAACCCAGCAACAGGAACGCTGTAGTGCCGGGGGCTGCTGATGTCATGGAAACCCATGGCATTAGCGCACATGACCCAACACAGATCGGCGCCCCTCTGGGCGCCCCTCTGGGGATAATTGTTTGCAGGAGCAACAGGAGACGCTGCAGTACCGTGGCCACCGATGTCATAGAAACAGATGTTGTGTTGTGATCATGCAATAAACTAAACCGTTTGGACGCCACTTTGTGCTGATCCTTGGTGTGCTGACAAATATCTACGTTCTGGTTCCTGGTCAAGACACAGCCCCATAGAAGTCTATGGGACTATACTGCACATACGCGACCAGGAGGAGGGGTCCTTTTGCACACCACTTGAGACCCAACAGCCATGGCCTCTGATGTTTTTTTACATCTATATTGGATCTTGGTAAACATATGTGGAAAGGGAGAATGAGGTTGTATATGGCAAAGGGGCACTATAAATAAGTGCACTGCGACTGAAAATGCCCTTATTCTTTAAGCAATTGTCATCGGAACCAGTGTCCCCATTGGAAGATTTCCCCTCATTTACTGTTTGGGTGTCTGCTGTAAATGTACATATTTTCTATCATTTTCTGTCCAGTTGACAGTTCACTAAAGACAAATAGGGATGAGCTTGATGTTCGGGTTGAACATAAGTTGGACTAGAACATCAGGTGTTTGCTCGTTAACCGAACAGCGAACATTATGGGGCGTTCGCGGAAAATTTGAGCGCTGCGGAGCGCCCCATAATGCACTGCAAGATCGCAGTGCATTGCTGTATGATGATTGGCCAAAGCATGCACCTGACCTGCATGCTTTGGCCAATGACAGAGTGCTCTGCTAAGAGAGCCATAATTGACCAAAGGCAGGGTGCCTTTGGCCAATCATGGCTCAGGGGACTAAGTCCACGCCCCACACTATATAAGGCTGCTTACACGGCGGCTGTGTGTAGTGTTGTTGGCGTGGACAGAGAGATAGCTTGATTTAGATTAAGCAGGCAGGCTATTCAGTTAGTGGCAGTGTATTTGAGATATATATATACATACAGAAGGGCCGGCCCAAGACATTGTGCTGCCCGGGCCCAAGAATGAAATGCTGCCCCCCCCCCAAAAAAAATCACGCCCACTAAAAGGCCCCCACATTCATTATTCGTTATTATCATGATAACTAAAATTACATTTATCAGAAAATCAGATTAAAAATGCCATAAATCTATTCCCTATTTTGTAGACGCGATAACTTTTACGCAAACCAATTAATATACGCTTATTGCGATATATTTTTATTTTATTTTTTTTAACCAAAAATATGTAGAAGAATACATTTTGGCCTAAACTGATGAAGACATTTTTTTATAGCCAATATCTATAGGAGGGGTTTCCACCATTCCTGCTAAGTTATATTTTATACAGTATGTCTTATTTACAGTTTACAGTGTATTATATGTGAAGTTGCGTATCAGAGACTGGTATTGTTGTAATATTGAAGTTTATTGAGATTTCCATACATTCGAGGATTCCACCATTGTTGTTAAGTTATTGATCAGTAAGTTAGCGCCTTTTACTGACATTTTTTTATTTTACCTCCAGTAGTTTATTGTAAATAGTAGTGTGGTGATTACCTATTATACTAAAGATCAGCATGTGGAATTAATAAACATCAACGGATTTCAGTTGTGCCCCACCAGGCCGGCCCCCCCATGGACAATATGCCTGGCTGCTGAGTTCATCCCTGCATTCAGTGCACTGATTGACAGCACTGACAAGCAGCAAAGATTGGCACTGATAGGCGGCACTGATGGGCCCTGATTGGCAGCACTGATGGCACTGATAGGCTGAACTGATTGACACTAATAGGCAGCACTGGTAGGCAGCACTGATTGGCTGCATTTAGTGGTACTGATTGGCAGCACTGATAAGTACTAATTGGCAGCATTGACGGGCACTGATAGTCAGCACTGATAGGTGGCACTCATGGACATTAATTGGCAGCACTGATTGGAAGCACTGGCACTGATTGGCACTGGTAGGTGGCACTGATTGGAAACACTGATTGGCACTGATATGTGGCATTGGTTGGCACTGACAGGTGGCACTGATTGGAAACACTGATTGGCACTGACAGGTGGCACTGATTGGCACTGACAGGTGGCACTGATTGGAAACACTGATTGTCACTGATAGGTGGCACTGATTGACACTGACAGGTAGCACTGATTGGCACTGGCAGTAGGCACTGATTGGCACTGGCAGGTGGCACTGACAGAGAAGAGGGAGTTTTACACTGAACCGATATTGACGCTTAGTGAAACTGTGTGTGAAACTGACCCAGCAGCTATTAAACACCAGCCAGTGATTGGGCTGCTTAAGAAAAGGGGGTGGGGCCACATACACATAGCGGCCCGCCCAGACCCCATCCCATTTGTTGGTGTTTGATAGCTGCTGGGTCCTGCCCACCCCATCATCAATGCTCAATTTTGACAGCTGGTCTCTCTCTGGATTCAGTTACATTACATGTCAGTGTCACACACTGAGCGGATCTTACAAGCCTCAATATCAACTCAGTGTGAAACTGTCTCACAGGCAGCACAGACTGCACACTCATTGGATGCAGCCTTTCACAGCAGGCCCACAGGCAGATCTCAGGTGACAGCAGGTGACCGTACGTGTACAAATTGTTACTGCCGGCTGTCGCCCCTCTTAAAATGCTGCCTGGGACCATGGGCCCACTGGGTCCCATGGTAGGGCCGGCCCTGATATACAGTCTGTGTGTGTGTGTGTGTGTGTATATGTATGTATGTATGTATGTGTGTGTGTATATATTACATAATACGTGTGTGTGTGTGTGTGTGTATATATATATATATATATGTAGGAAGGCCAGTATGGTGGCCTGAATTTATGGGAGGAGCCCGGTGGGTATTTAAGCAGCCCGCTCACCTGTGGTGCTTGTCGGTTTCCTGTGCGCGATACGTTACGTCACTAGGCCGACTATCCGAATACCAAACGTCCGTAAGTCGTTGTCTCGCGAAGTTCCCGCATTTGCTATTTCATGCTCGAGAGTGTCAGTGTTTACCGATCCGTATCGTTCGTACCACGCGTCTGGCTTGGCTGTCGCAGGTAGGGTCCCGTCGGACTTTTCGTTTTTCATATCATGTCACTAAACCGTGAGTTCAAATTTCGTTTCACCCGCATCTCACAAACTGCAATGTATATCGCTCGTACTTTCGATATGTTACAAATTCGATAGCACAGCGACGCTGACGTCGCTTCATTTCTAGCATGTCGGTATCAGTAGACAGCCATAGCCAGTCGCAATTTTGTAAATGATCAAATCAAGTTAGTTCGATACCAATCATTTCTCATTTCTGAGACATTTCTAAACTCATTTCGGACATTTCAAATCATTTCTCATTTCTGAAAACATTTCTGAACTCATTTCTGACATTTTCAAATCATTTCTCATTTCAGTCACCTACCGCGCTCCGATTCGAATCCAGTCGCACCAAAGATGCGCCGATTCGTTCCGGTGTGCCCCAGTTATTACGGCCTCATTTCTATACATGCTCCAGAGTTACGTTGTTGTCAGTCAATTGTACCTCTGTCATGGTCATCATTTCATTTCCATGTATCACGTCCCGACATGAATTCAGTCGCATGAAAAATGCACCAATTCATCTCGGCGTGCCCCAGGATTGGCCTCATTTCTATACATGCTCCAGAGTTACGTTTTATCAGTCATTCGTACCTCTGTCATGGTTATCATTTCATTTCCATGTATCACGTCCCGACATGAATTCAGTTGCATGAAAAATGCACCGATTCGTCTCGGCGTGCCCCAGGATTGGCCTCATTTCTATACATGCTCCAGAGTTACGTTTTATCAGTCATTCGTACCTCTGTCATGGTTATCATTTCATTTCCATGTATCACGTTCCGACATGAATTCAGTCGCATGAAAAATGCACCGATTCGTCTCGGCGTGCCCCAGGATTGGCCTCATTTCTATACATGCTCCAGAGTTACGTTTTATCAGTCATTCGTACCTCTGTCATGGTTATCATTTCATTTCCATGTATCACGTCCCGACATGAATTCAGTCGCATGAAAAATGCACCGATTCGTCTCGGCGTGCCCCAGGATTGGCCTCATTTCTATACATGCTCCAGAGTTACGTTTTATCAGTCATTCGTACCTCTGTCATGGTTATCATTTCATTTCCATGTATCACGTTCCGACATGAATTCAGTCGCATGAAATGCACCGATTCATCTCGGCGTGCCCCAGGATTGGCCTCATTTCTATACATGCTCCAGAGTTACGTTATCAGTCATTTGTACCTCTGTCATGGTTATCATTTCATTTCCACGTATCACATTCCGACATGAAATCAGTCGCATGAAAATGCACCGATTCGTCTCGGCGTGCCCAGGATTGGCCACATTTCTGACACATGCTCCAGAGTCCAGATCATAGCTAATCGCAGACATCGGGGGATTGATCCACATCTCTGTCATGCAATTTCGACCATTTCACTCCCACAACGCATCACCGTTTCGAAACCAGTCGCATCTGAGGTGCACCGATTCGTCACGGCATGCATCACTGGTTCCGATCGCATTTCATACCTATACCAGAGCTCGGTTAGTTGCCAGTCGCTAACACGGCACAACCAATTCGAGCCGCGGTCAAAACAATCATTTCTCTCATTTCATTTAATACTGCACTCCTATTCGAATCCAGATGCATCAAACAAGCACCGTTTCGTCCCAGGAGCACCAATATTTTCAGTTGCCCCATTTCAATACATGCTCCAGAGCCCGGTTCACGGTCGAACAAATCGTGACACGACCAGGCCGCACCTCTGTCATGCAGTTCATTCATTTCACAATCAAAGCAAACATTTCGAATCATTTCATTGTCACAAGATTGCAAGCATCATACAAATCATTGCTTCAAGTTACTTAGCAATCCCTTCACGAATTGTCACCTTTTCATTTTCCTCAAAAAAAAAAAAAAAAAAAAAATCCATACCTATACCAGAGCTCGGTCGGTTGCCAGTCGCAAAACACGGCACAACCAATTCAAGCCTCGGTCAAGGTAAACATTTCTCTCATTTCATTTCATGCTGCGCTCCGATTCGAATCCAGATGCATCAAACAAGCACCGATTCGTCCCGGTGTGCACCAATGTTTCTTCTGTTGCCTCGTTTCAGTGCATGCTCCAGGGCCCGGTTCACGGTCGCATCAGTCACGACACGGCCAGGCCGGACCTTTGTCATGCAGTTCAGTCATTTCAAACATCAAGGCAAACATTTCGAATCATTTCGTTCTCGCAAAAAAAAAAAAAAAAAAAAAAGAAATATACGAGCTCAAAAACAGGATATTCTCATCAGATCAAGTCATGTCACAGGCCGGCAGCGAAGACTTCACGGCCCCTCTGTCGGCTTTCACACAGGCCTCATTTCACTACCTCACAGTACGTACGAATGTGGGAATATTCGTTCAGCAGCCATCGACGAACAAACCATAGATCGGCTCTTACAAACAGAACTAGACCGAGAGTACGTTATAGGCCTTTCACTCAGCCCCCTTTCAGCACTTGGAGAGTCAGCCCTATTTGGGGCTTGTCAAGGGCAAATTCACAAATAAATTACGTTTGGGGTACCACCTGTCTGCGCCTCATTCTTCCCACATCCCCAGTCTCAATTCCCTGATTCCCTCCGAAGAATTCTCCCTAAAATATTCCTCCGTAGACATGCCGATACAAGCAGTCATCAAAGCAGGTACAGGTGCCTGGCTTTCCAAAACCGACATCTCGGATGCCTTTAAGCTCCTGCCTATCCATCCATCCCTTTGGGCTGGCATGGCATCAAGTGGAAGGAGGCATATTATTTGGCCACAAAACTGACGTTCGGTTCGAAGAGCAGCCCTTGGCTCTTCGACACATTCGCTCAGTCTCTTGCTTGGATACTGTTACACAAGGCTCAGTGACAAAAGTCATCCATTACCTGGACGACTTCCTACTAATAGAACCTCCCAGCAAGCCCCCAGGAGACCTCGACAAACTCAGAGCGATATTCGGAAAACCCAATCTTCCCATCACCGAGCACAAAGTAGAAGGCCCAGCACATAACATCACCTTTCTCGGGGGCCAACTTAGACACCTGCGCTATGCAAGCCAGTCTCCCCCTCGACAAACTAACCCGCATTAAGGCGGTCCTTCACAAATTCACCCACACCAAGGGGTGTACCAAGAAGCAGTTGCAATCTCTCCTGGCAATGCTGAATTTCGCCATACGAATTATTCCACAAGGCCGCACCTTCGTGTCACGCCTGCTGAGATTCCTGCCAGAAACACAAGACCCCGATCAGATCTTAAATCTAGACTCCGCAGCAATAGCGGACCTATCTATGTGGGACGAATTCCGTCCTCCCGGAATGGCATATCCCTAATTATACCCATGGTTTCAGCTCTGTCACCCCAGGTGGTGACAGTCGCTGCAGCCACCACAGGTTTCGCTGCAATTTTTGGCCATCATTGGTTTTGAGGACCCTGGCCTCAACAGATACTGTTGATACCCGGCTTATTCAAAACATCTTCCCTCCTCGAACTCTATCCCATGGTGGCAGCTGCACAACTCTGGGGTCACCATTGGACAGGGCAAACCGTAATCTTCACCACCGACAATCAGGCCACGGCAGACATCAACAAAGGCAGGTCCAATTCCCCAGCAGTCATGTCCTTCCTGCGCAGATTGGTACAACTGTTCTTACAGCATCAGTTTAACATACACTGTGCATTTATTCCAGGCAGACACAATTAGCTGCTGACGCACTGTCACGTTCTAACTACACCTCCTTTTCAAACAGGTTCCCGGAGCCGATCCAGTGTCGGCCCCTATCCCTGCCTGGTCACAACTGACCCTGGACTAGTTTAACATTTACAAGGAGCAACGCAGCTCATCAATCACTCACTCTCTCATAACACACTCAAAGCCTACCAGACAGCTTGAAAGGCGTTCAATAAATTTCTCACATCCTGCCGTAAAGGACCAATAGATGTCAAACAGGTACTGGCCTTCATTTCATACTGCCACACTCAGCTGGCCTTATCTTACAATATCATTCGGCTATACCTAGCCGGCATTCAACATTTCGTGACCCTGGAAGACCCCACAAAATCTTCACTGTTCTCATCACACGCTATACGAGCCATCCTAAGGGGCATCCAGAAACAACAACCAGTGATTAGTACTAAGCGCTTACCCATTACGGGGCCCATCTTCAGGGATATGTCGACTATTCTGGCTACTTCGCCATTCGGTCTGCTGCCCAGCACGGTCCTACAAGCAGCCATATAGTTGGCTTACTACGGGTTCACCTATAACCACCCCACAGACCAAGTATTACGCAGACGGCACTTGCTTCGCCACCAAGACCATTTCATCCTTCACCTCGAGGTTTCTTAAACCCAGGAAACAGGCTCTGGAGTGGACATTTCACCTCTACAGAACCAATAACAGCTGGTGTCCAGTCACCGTACTTAACCGTCTCCTCTCACTCCTGCCTGAACAATCGGACACCAGTCCTCTTCTACCATTCCCAGTTAAACCCTTAAACGCATGTCACTTTGTAAAACACATAAGGATACTTCTCCGCAATCTTCACCTTAAACCCAGTCAGTACTCCGGACACTCCTTCCGCATCGGAGCAGCCTCCGCAGCAACCCGCCAGGGGGTTCCAGACCACATCATCAAAAGACTAGGCAGATGGAAATCAGCCTGCGTCGCCCGGTATATACCCAATCCTCAAGTAGAGATGGCACAGGCATTCTCCAAATTGGCTCAATGAATACCTGAAAACCAATTATATATTATATCCCTACCTGAATGTTTTTGCCCCCTTATTTTGGCATACCGGCCATTAGACCAAGGCACACTTTCAGGTCCATTTCATATGGTAAGTCCACACTTCCAGGTCTATTTCCGATGGTAAGTCTTATCTTTATTATAAGTGTTATCTATGTCCATATCGGACATAGGGCTCCGACCATAAGTAGGAAGGCCAGTATGGTGGCCTGAATTTATGGGAGGAGCCCGGTGGGTATTTAAGCAGCCCGCTCACCTGTGGTGCTTGTCGGTTTCCTGTGCGCGATACCCACCCTCCCATCCCCATTTCAAGGCATTCATTTCATTTCATTCATTTCATCTCATTTCTCTCTACAGAATAATCACTTCTTAAAACCAGGGTATGCCCCCTTATTTTGGCATACCGGCCATTAGACCAAGGCACACTTTCAGGTCCATTTCATATGGTAAGTCCACACTTCCAGGTCTATTTCCGATGGTAAGTCTTATCTTTATTATAAGTGTTATCTATGTCCATATCGGACATAGGGCTCCGACCATAAATATATATATATATATATATATATATATATATATATATATTCTGCATCCAGTGTCACCTATATCTACAGTGCATTCTGTGGTGTAATGTTTCTAATACACTTCAGGCGGTGTATTAATAAATATATATATATATATAGTCTCGTGTGTGTGTGTGTATATGTGTGTGTGTATATATATATATATATATATATATATATATATATATATATATATATATATATATATATATATATACTCGCCATCCAGTGTAACCTATATCTACAGTGCATTCTGTGGTGTAATGTTTTTAATATACTTCAGGTGGTGTACACAGTATCTAATAAAGTGTGTACAGTTTCTACTACACTTCTGGTGGTGTACACAGTATACAATACAGTGCAGCCATAGTACAGTTTCTACTACTTTTCTGGTGGTGTACACAGTATCTAATACAGTGTGTACGGTTTCTACTACACTTCTGGTGGTGTACACAGTACAGTGCAGCCGTAGTACAGTTTCTACTACTTTTCTGGTGGTGTACACAGTACAAAATACAGTGCAGCTGTAGTACAGTTTCTAATACAGTGCAGGTGCTGTACACAGTATCTAATACAGTGTGTGCAGTTTCTGCTACACTTCTGGTGGTGTACACAATACAGTGCAGCCATAGTACAGTTTTTAATACAGTGTGTACAGTTTCTACTACACTTCTGGTGCTGTACACAGTGCAGCCATAGTACAGTTTCTAATACAGTGCAGGCGGTGTACACAGTATCTAAAACAGTGTGTACAGTTTCTACTACACTTCTGGTGGTGTACACAGTACACAATACAGTACAGCCATAGTACAGTTTCTAATACAGTGCAGGCGGTGTACACAGTATCTAATACAGTGTGTACAGTTTCTACTACACTTCTGGTGGTGTACACAGTATACAATACAGTGTAGTGTGGTGTTGCAAAACAAAAAATAGGCCACCAAGTAGAGGCAGACACTTACAGGCCACTAAAAGAGTGCAAGCAGCATTTGTGTCTACAATCAACAGTGGTGGTCGTATACATGGTGCATCCTCTGCAGGTGTCAGTGGGGCACGCTTGTCCTTTTTTTCTGCTGCTGGCCGTGTTATTGAGCCAGAACATGCAGAAGAGTTGGTGGAGTGGATAACAAAGCCGTCCTCATCCTCTGTCACCCAGGCTCAGCATATTCCGCCAGCTCCTTGTCCACAGTCACTCTTTCCGTAGCCCCACCATCATGCACAGAGGAGTCCCCAGAATTATTCAACCACAGTGTCGAGTACATGCTGCTGGAGGATGCACAGCAATTTGAAGGCTCCGATGTTGGTTCCCAGGTTGAGGAAAGGAGTATCGTGAGCCTAGAGAGAGGGGGTGCCCAAGAAGAACAAGAAACGGGCAGTCATGTTCCCCCAGCTGCAGCATACTGCCAAGTTTGCTCCAGTGACGAGGAGGGAGGAGATGATGAGGTCACTGGCTGTACTTGGGTGCATGAGAGAAGAAAGGAGGGGGCAAAACAGGGCAGCCACCCTATTCTATCACACTGCAGAGCTCCGCAGGTGCAGGGCACTGCTGACTCAACGCTGACTTTTAAAAGTTCCTTGGTGTGGGCCTTTTTCAACACGTGCAGCAGATCGCACCGCTGCTGTTTGCAACCTATGTCTGAAGCAGATCAAGCATGGCCAGAACAGCAGCCGCTTGGGCACCACATGCTTGACTAGACATATGACAACCTGTCATGCAGTCCGTTGGCAACAGCACTTGAAAGATCCACATAAAAAAAAAGGCGGTCTTCCCCTTGCTCCTCATTTGGGATCTCCAACCCTTCTATACCTCCAGTCCTCTCAAAAACCTGCACTGAGAGGAATGAAGGTATAGCAATAGGTGTCCCAAGTACATTCAGCCAATCTGCTAGCAGTACGCCACCATCTGATTTTAGCAGGCAAATTTCCCTACCCCAGTTGCTAAACCGTAAAAAGAAATTCGGTCCCAGCCATCCACATGCCCAGCGTCTAAATGCTAGCTTGGCCAAATTGCTAGCAATGCAACTGCTGCCTTTTCAACTGGTAGACTCTGCCCCCTTTCGTGAATTTGTGGAATGTGCTGTACCTCAGTGGCAGGTTCCAAAATGCCATTTCTTTTCACTGAAAACTATTTTAGCTCTCTACCGGCATGTGGAAGGCAATGTTTTGCCCTCGTTGGACAGGGCGATCAGCAGTAAGGTTCATATTACCACTGACTCATGGTCCAGCAGGCATGGGCAGGGATGTTACCTTTCCTTCATGGCGCACTGGGTAACTGCTGGCAGCTGGGAAGGATGCAGGACAGGTTTCAGTGTTGTTTGAGCTTGTTCCGCCACCACGTCTCCAAAATACTAATGGTGATTCTGCCACAGATCTCTCCTCCACCCCTCCTCTTCTGCTTCTATGGCCTCTTCTGCAGATTTGTCTCTGAACCAGTGGTGCTCTGTAAGCATTCAAGGGGCTATGATAGCAGTCAGGCTAAAAGATGCTATGCGGTGCCTGAGTTGGTCTGCCTAGGGGACAGGAGCCACACTGGGGCAGAGATTCGGTCAGCTCTGCAGGGGCAGGCTCAGAGGTGGTTGACACCATGCCAGCTTCAGCCAGGAATGGTTGTATGCAACAATGGCACCAACCTTCTCTCTGCCCTCCGACAGGACACTTGACCCATGTTCCATGTTTGGCACACGTCCTGAATTTGGTGGTAAGGCGGTTCTTGAGCAGGTACCCAGGCTCACAGGATCTCCTGAGGCAGGCCAGAAAAGTCTGTGGTCATTTCCACCGGTCATACAATGCTAGTGCTCGGCTGGCTGACATTCAAAGGGAATGCAGCCTGCCCGCCAACCGCCTCATTTGTGACATGCCCACCAGGTGGAACTCAATGTTGGCAATGCTGCAGCGGCTGCACACACAGCAGAGGGCCATCAATGAGTACCTGTGCGAGTATGGCACCAGGACAGGGTCAGGGGAACTTGGCTTCTTTTCGCCACGCCAAAGGCTACTGATCAAGGATGCATGCATTGTCCTGTCACCATTTGAGGAGGCCACAAGGATGGTGAGCAGCAACAATGCATGCATCAGTGACACTGTCCCTCTAGTCTTCCTGTTGGAGCAAACGCTTTGTAGAATCATGGACAGGGCACTTGAGGCAGAACAGTGGGAGGAAGAGGAGGACTTCCTTACCTTTCAAGGCCCCCTTTATCCAGATGGCATTCCTGCGGGCCCGCCAAACACACAGGAAGAAGAGAAGGAGGAGGATTGTGTCAGCATGGATGTAGAGGATAACACTCAGTAGAAGTCTTCAAGGGATGGTTTTCAGTTCCCAAAAACCCAAGGAGTTGTACGTGGCTGTGAGGAGGTAGTTACGGATCATGTGATCCTTAGCGACCCAGAGGACTCAGAATCAAATGCCTCTGCAAACTTCCGCTGCATGTCCTCCCTGATTCTGCAAAGCCTGCGAAAGGACCCTAGGATTTGAGGTATCAAGGAGAGGGATAATTACTGGCTGGCAACCCTTCTTGATCCACATTACAAGGGTAAGGTAAGGTTGCAGAACTTATCCTGCCTTTGCAGAGGGAGCAGAGGATGAAACATCTTCAGGAGGCCTTGAAGAAAGGTTTGTGCAACACATTTCCAGACCCTGGGAGGTTACAATTTCCTGGTGCTGGACAACGTGTTGCTGAGGCTTCGTTCAGTCAGAGGAATGGGGGTGGAGAAGGTGGTCGGCTGACCGATGCCTTTAAACAATTTTTCAGTCCTCAGCACCAAGGTCTGATCGGTTCAAGCAACCATCACCAGCGTCTGCATTACATGGTGCAGGAAAATATCTAGGGGCAAGAGCAGACTTGGAGACCTTTCCAACAGAACATCCACTGGGTTACTGGGTCTTGAGGAAGGACCACTGCTAGAACTTGCTCAATATGCAATTGAGCTACTGGCCTGTCCTGCATCCATTGTGCTTTCAGAATGCACATTCAGTGCTGTTGGAGGGTTTGTAACAGATCAAAGAGTGCGCCTGTCCACAGACTCCATTGATAGGCTCACATTCACAAAAATGAATCAGTCTTGGATCAACAGCTATCAAGCACTTAATGCTGATGTAACTGATTGAATTTTCTATGGATGTGGGATCCCTTGAAGACTGCCTATGCTGACTATCCTATTCCTCCTTAATCTTGATGATGCTAGCTCCTAACAATATTCTTGGTTTAGGGCACCATCACTACCACCCAAGGCTCAATTTTTCTGCCCCTGTTTAACAGAGGCATGTACAGTATCTCACAAAAGTGAGTACACCCCTCACATTTTTGTAAATATTTTATTATATCTTTTCATGTGATAACACTGAAGAAATGACACTTTGCTACAATGTAAAGTAGTGCGTCTACAGCTTGTATAATTGTGTAAATTTGCTGTCTCCTCAAAATAACTCAACACACAGCCAATAATGTCTAAACTGCTGGCAACAAAAGTGAGTACACCCCTAAGTGAAAATGTCCAAATTGGGCACAAAGTGTCTATATTGTGTGTGGTCACCATTATTTTCAAGCACTGCCTTAACCCTCTTTGACATGGAGTTCACCAGAGCTTCACAGGTTGCCACTGGAGTCCTCTTCCACTCCTCCATGATGACATCACGGAGCTGGTGGATGTTAGAGACCTTACGCTCCTCCACCTTCCATTTGAGGACGCCCCACAGATGCTCAATAGGGTTTAGGTCTGGACACATGCTTGGCCACCCCATCGCCTTTACCCCCAGCTTCTTTAGCAAGGCAGTGGTCCTCTTGGAGGTGTGTTTGGAGTCATTATCATGTTGGAATACTGTCCTGCGGCCCAGGCTCCGAAGGGAGGGGTTCATGCTCTGCTTCAGTATGTCACAGTACATTTTGGCATTCATGGTTCATTCAGTGAACTATAGCTCCTCAGTGCCGGCAGCACTCATGCAACCCCAGACCATGACACTCACACCACCATGCTTGACTGTAGGCAAGACACACTTGTCTTTGTACTCCTCACCTGGTTGCCGCCACACACGCTTGACACCATCTGAACCAAATAAGTTTATCTTGGTCTCATCAGACCACAGGACATGGTTCCAGTAATCCATGTCCTTAGTCTGCTTGTCTTCAGCAAACTGTGGGCTTTCTTTTGCACCATCTTTAGAAGGGGCTTCCTTCTGGGACAACAGCCATACAGACCAATTTGATGCAGTGTGCGGCATATGGTCTAAGCACTGACAGGCTGACCTCCCTTTACCCTCAGCTACTTTAGCAAGGCATTGGTCATCTTAGAGGTGTGTTTGGGGGTCGTTATGTTGGAATACTGCCCTGTGGCCCAGTCTCCGAAGGGAGGGGATCATGCTCTGCTTCAGTATGTCGCAGTATATGTTGGCCTTCATGGTTCCCTCAGTGAACAGTAGCTCCCCAATTCTGGCAGCACTCATGCAGCCCCAGACCATGACACTCCCATCACCATGCTTGACTGTAGGCAAGACACACTTGTCTTTGTACTCCTCACCTGGTTGCCTCCACACATGCTTGATGCCATCCGAACCAAATACATTTATTTTGCTTTCATCAGACCACAGAACATGGTTCCAGTAATCCATGTCCTTAGTTTTCTTGTCTTCAGCAAACTGTTTGCGGGCTTTCTTGTGCATCGACTTTAGAAGAGGCTTCCTTCTGGGACGACAGCCATGCAGACCAATTTGATCTAGTGTGCAGCGTATGGTCTGAGCACTGACAGGCTGACCCCCCCCCGCCCCTTCAACCTCTGCAGCATTGCTGGCAGCACTCATACATGTATTTCCCAAAGACAACCTCTGGATATGACACTGAGCATGTGCACTCAACTTCTTTGGTCGACCATGCGAGGCCTGTTTTGAGTGGAACCTGTCCTATTAAACCGCTATATGGTCTTGCCACCATGCTGCAGCTCAGTTTCAGGGTCTTGGCATTCTTCTTATAGCCTAGGCCAGTGATGGCGAACCTTGGCACCCCAGATGTTTTGGAACTACATTTCCCATGATGCTCAACCACACTGAAGAGTGCATGAAGCATCATGGGAAATGTAGTTCCAAAACATCTTGGGTGCCAAGGTTCGCCATCACTGGCCTAAGCCATCTTCATGTAGAGCAACAATTCTTTTTTCTGATCCTCAGAGAGTTCTTTGCCATGAGGTGCTATGTTGAACTTCCAGTGACCAGTATGAGAGAGTGAGAGTGATAACACCAAATTTAACACACCTGCTCCCCATTCACACCTGAGACCTCATAACACTAATGAGTGACATGATGCCGGGGAGGGAAAATGGCTAATTGGGCCCATTTTGGATATTTTTACTTAGGGGTGTACTCACTTTTGTTGCCAGCGGTTTAGACATTAATGGCTGTGAGTTGAGTTATTTTGAGGGGACCGCAAATTTACATTGTTATACAAGCTGTACACTCACTACTTTACATTGTAGAAAATTGTAATTTCTTTAGTGTTGTCACATGAAAAGATATAACAAAATATTTACAAAAATGTGAGGGGTGTACTCACTTTTGTGAGATACTGTAATTACAATTTTTGATATAATATTTCACAGCAGGGCCCGTTCCTGCACCTAACAAAAGTATCTGTGAGGGCTTACAGTGTTGTGGCACCACCACCACCCAAGGACCTTTTTATCTGCCCCGGTTTAACTGGGGCGTGTAATTACAATTATTTTACATTTGCTGTATATGTATGTTCTTTTTTATCATTTCATTTCTTCCATGTCTTAAGACTATTATGGTGTGGATATTGTTTCATTTTGATGTTATAGTCTTAATCTACTCTGATATGTATGTTTTAATGCTGGTCTGTTTTAGATACGTTTTCAGTTTCACCTCCTTGGAGTTCCGGAGCGCATTGTTTTGATGATGTAATTATGTCATCACACCATGACAGCAATGACGCTCATGTGGGGGCTTACAGTGTTCTGGTACCACCAACACCTAAGGCCCAATTTTCTGCAGAGTATATAGGGCAGTCTGTATAGTATATATACTGCTGTTCAGAGTATATAGTGCCTGTGGGACCCCCACGCCATTTTTTTTTTTAATTGGGTGCGGGGCTCCCCTTAATATCCATACCAGACCTGAAGGACCTGGCATTGATTTTGGGGGTGACATCCACGCAATTTTATTTTTGGTATTTTTGGTATTTTTATCTATATTGGCGGGATCCAACAATACATTACAGCCGCAAGCCATTTTTGATTAAATTTTTTCCTTTAGAAAAGTAATTTTGCTGTGGCACTGTTATAAACATAGGAAATATGTGCTACTTTACAGGGGTACTAAGGACACCCCCAGGCACGATATTTAAAGGAATATTTCATTTTTATTGTTTCACTTTAAGCATTATTAAAATCACTGCTCTTGAAAAAATGTCCGTTTTTAAAACTTTTTTTGCATTGATACATGTCCCCTGGGGCAGGACCCGGGTCCCCAAACACTTTTTATGGCAATAACTTACATATAATCTTTTAAAATTAGCACTTTTGATTTTTCACGTTTGTGTCCTATAGACTTTAATGGTGTTCGCGTGTTCGAACAAATTTTTTGCCTGTTCGCATGTTCTGCTGCAAACCATACTGGGGGGGGTGTTCGGCTCATCCCTAAAGACAAATAAGGAGGCTAATCTCCCCAGCAGGGGAGATTCGCATTGGTCTTGATGATTTGCATTGGTCTTGATGATGTCAGAAGAACTTAGACTGCTGGAGCATGGGAGAGAAGAGGTTGCAAGGACCAGTCTAGCAATGCAGAGGAGTCTGTGGAAGTGGAGGATCAGGTAAGCAAAACTTCTAGACAGACACAAAACATTTAACCTTTGCAGTGCGAATGCAGTCCCACTGCAGGCTAGAATTTTTCGTTTTTGATGGAGTTCAGCTTTAAAGGATAACTGAACCGTGAAGCAGGGGGTGTTGGAGCTTTTGCCCTAATATCAAGGAATGCACAGAATAATCAGTCAACGCCCTTGCCATCTGCACCTCCACTTCAGCATTCACTGTCCACTGTCTTGATCCACTGGGTAGTCACTAGTGATGTACCTCCTGTGCATGCTTACTGGAGTTACATTATCCTGGCACCCAGATCCTACTTCTAATTACAAATGAGGTTAGTGTATACTGCACTGCACATGAACTGCAGTCCATGTACATATAGGCAGGTGAAGTCTACTTTCTCCACTGCAGGTGGCGCTCAACTGCAGCAGCATTGCAGAGGGGAAGGAAGTCAAGAGGAATATGGTTCCTCTATGATTTCCTGGGTCACTGGGAAAGCTATCCGATTGGATGTTGCCACCCCATGTGACTTTGGCAACCATCTTGGGTCAGGTAGAGTCTGTTTAAGACCCTGGCTCCAGGGTTTGGCACACATTTCGCATGTAGGTAGTGTATGGAAATCTCACCTGTCAGTCAGGGACAGTAATTAGCAGTAGAGAGAGGTTCCAAATGAGTAGGGAAAGGATAGGGACAAGGCATTCTTCCTGGAGACTTCTCAATTTGGGAACG
This sequence comes from Aquarana catesbeiana, assembly GCF_042186555.1. Lineage (NCBI taxonomy): Eukaryota > Metazoa > Chordata > Amphibia > Anura > Ranidae > Aquarana > Aquarana catesbeiana. The sequence continues at coordinate 513,766,683 of NC_133326.1, read as the reverse complement.
GACCGGCCAGGCCGCATTCTGCTCCTCAAGACAGACGCTGTAGCACATCCGAAACCTGCTCTACTATACATCGCTGTTGCATTCTGTGAGTGTTCCTGGTCAGGTGCCCTTCCTGCCAGGCTTGTTGTGAATTGCCAAGCTTCAACTTTATTATAAGTTCCGTTTTCTGTAACTGGACTCTGAGTGTTTACTGCCGCCGCACCACGCTGCACCTCCTCACATACACAAAGAACAAAATATTGCTAGAAGAAAAGGTAGGAGGTTTATCGGCAGAATAGACTTACAACGGCAATAAAAAAAAACGTATTTTTTAGGTTTTATTTACTGTAGGGGGTCTCAAGTGGAGCCCCTGATATCACCAAAGGGGCACACGTAATATTCAATTAATGTAATGCTACAGAAAGCTGCCAGAGATGCAACAAGAGATGGTCAGAGACTACAGGCATGCTACATGCAATGGTCAGAGGCTGCAGACATGCTGCAGGACATGGTCAGAGACTTGAACATCCTATAGGAGACAGTCAATGACAAATTACATGAGATTGCTAGAGATCGCTGCTATTACAGCCGCTTTACATATCAATATTTCCACATTTGTGCTCTCTACAGCCCACTTAACAATCCCAGCAATATCCATATTAAAAGATCAGAGGGTAGAAAAAATAAAAAATAAAAAAGAGATGAACAGCACAGATAAATAACATAGTGTAAAAGAAATATACTAAGCCATTTAACTACTAGAAGCCTGTCTGAAGAGTATTTTTCCTTCACTGGCTTGAGTAGGAACCTAGTTAAGAAAACACAGATTGCTGTCTACAGTGGCCACAAGGTCACACAATAAGTGCCAAAGGGCCACATGTACCCCTTGGGCCTCAGGTTGGGCACTTACACAAATATAAGAAAAAGAATTAGGATTAAATATAGTATAATATTCTGCTCAGAACAAAAAGGAAATTCCTTGGCATTCTCTGGTAGCATAAAGAAAAAGATACATAAAACTAGTAAAGTTGAAAGGAAAAAACATATTTCGGAATAGTCATTTGGGCATAGCTAGAATAAGATATTTCAACATAACCAGCTAAGGAAATTCAAGCTAGAAGGTCAAGATGCACATTAACTGCATAATACATTTTTGTAAATATTTGTCTCCAAAACTCCAGGCGGGTATAAAAGCACAAATTAATCTTAGGTGTTCATTAAAAAATCATTATATGTATTTTTCTACTAGCGTAAGCACCTGAATCTGACTTTAAATTAGCCTCTGGTAATCAAGGCTGTATTTTGGCATCATTCAGGTGTACGTAAATGATAACACCCTTTGACAGGGCAGTTGTACAAGCTCCTCCCCAGAAAATATAATTTATGAATAAAAACTAGTGGTAGAGTACACTACTGGATACTGGATAGGCTCTATGTTTTAGAAATGAGGGGAAGTGACCATTTTCATTTTCCTGAACTTTTGGTGAAATTTTGCCATTATGGCAAAATGCATTAAGTCAATGTTAAAGTTGAAAAGGCTTTTTTTTTTTTTTTGCAAATCCTTCATTTAATGTATTACAATAAACCTACAGGTACAATGTGATACAATGTCAGACCATGAATAGTACAATAAAATGCATAGTTTTGGGTGCAATGGGCTTTAAATAGCTTCCCAAAGTGTTTGTAATTGTAAAAGGGCTCCATGGATGGTGTTTATGGGCATACAGAAGTTTAGGGACATAAGCATCTTATACAAACTTCTACATTGAAGGAATAATAGCAACCTTTAATAAATCTGGTGGATAAGAGGGAGGAGGCGAAAGACTGCACCACATTTTTAGGTGCCGTTAAAATAAATAGCATCTGAAATTTGCGTTGTGCAATTTGTCATTTTACCAGAGCATTTTAAAATTGCTTTTCAATGCAATTCAAAACGCCTAGGTGTGAATGCACCTAGGCGTAAGGTGTAAGGCGGAGCTACGCACTTACGTCATTTCCGGGTACGGAGCGAGAGAGCTTGGAACGCAGCTGGACCGCACGCTGCGGGAAAGCTCTTCCTGGTTTCAGCTTCACCCATAGTGTAGTGTTTTGCGGATTTTATTCTTTCCCTGTCGGGGATTATTATTTTAATAAAGCTTTTAATTATACTACACTATGAGGTGGCATCTTTTCTTATGAGGATTTCTCTGGCGATTCCCCTTCTTGGACGTGGAGTAAGGTGATAAGGTGATATGGAGGAGTGACCTGGAAATCCTGGGAGAGAGGATACCATATCTCAGCAACCACGGGATACCTACCAAGAGGACGGCATTGGGATCTTAAAGTGTCTGTCACCCCTGCAGGGGTATTGGGAGCCGGTGAGTGGGGAGCCAAAAAGGGGGAGCACAGAAGTCACGGATATTCTCCTCTGTGGGCACTACAGTCACTAAAGCTCTTGGAACTTTGTCATGATATTTACATTTTGGGAATATATCACTTTTGAATAGACTTTTTGCATTTTGTATTTTCACTTCATTTGGATTTTTATTTACTATTTTTTATTATTTTTTATTTTTTATTTTATTTTTCCGATTGGATTGCATTTGTCATTTACTTCTGGAACACGTTGGACTCATCACAAGAGTTGCACAGTTTATATATAGTAGTAGCACCTAGTGGTCATCACCTGCAACTGACCAATATCTCACACTTGTTATTATATATGAATGAATTATATGTGTATGGGGTGTTTTCATCACATTTTTTTGGTCTCACAATTTTTTAAATAATTTTTTATGGTATTAATCCATTTATGAGTTATTGCACTTTTTCACCCTTTGCGTATGGTATATACTAATCAATATACTATTCATTATAATATCCTTATCAGTATTTACTGTAATCACTCATATACCCCCCACAAGGGAGCGCCATACCCCCATTTACATTCTGTTACATAGGTGTGAATGCAGCCTAAAAAGAAAATGAATGCAGCCACCACATCTAATGATTGATAAGCTGCAATATATTGCATTTTTGGTTTTGGGTTTAATACCGCTTTAATTCTTCCATTCCACATCAGCGGCAACATATTAAACCAAAAAATAAATAAATAAATTTAACTTTGGCTCCCCTTAAAGCCTTAATTTCCTTCATACACACTACTGATCACATTTTTCAGTTACATACAAAAGGGAAAAATAGAAATATTCCCCTTCTGACAGTGTAGCCAATGACATCTCTACTGTGTATTACACGATGCTTTGGTAGATTGTAATCTCAAATGTATAGCAGATGTGCATGGTTATACTATCTATTTTTGTACCTTTTTTTGTGTACCCTACATTTTTCCTGAAAATAAATAAAAACTATTATGTAAAAAAAAAAGTGGATGATATTCTCTTATTGGCTCCCTTTTTCTCTGTTTAATATACTATCGATAGTGTTGTGTCATATCCTGCTATAAGGTTCCATTCACACTCGTTTTGGAGGCACGTGGCAATCGCTGCACAACACGTGATGTGCACTTGGGTGACATTCCTTAATGGTTCCCCAAGTATGATACGATCCTGCCACGATTGTTGCACGACAGGTACGTACAGCAATTGCTGCAAATCGCGCCTTTTCAAATCGCATGCAGGTTGTCGCCCTAAAAGGAGCAGAAGCTTCTTTTCGAGCGACAAATACGCATTCAAGTGAATAGGCTGACCCTATGCGACACGCAAAATCGCATGGAAATCACCCAAACAAAATCGTGAGAGGGAACACTTGTTCCTGCTATGCTAACGTGTGAATGCTGCCTAAAATCTTGACACCTGATGACATCCTAAGCTCCTCGCATATCCTGTACGATTATCTATTTCTGTGGACTGCAAAATGCCTCCAAGAGGGGGAGATGTTCTGTATTGCTGTCCTAGGAAGACAAAGCTGCTCCTCCACAAGGGCACTACTTGGATTTAGTGTTAGAAAAGGAAACATGTAACTGTCAGAATCACCGGGAGAAAAATAAAGGGGAAATGCCTTAAAAAAGAAAACAAATGCAGCCACTATTTCTGAGGACTGGCAATGCAATATTTTACATTTGTTCTTGGGTTCGTTTAGATGTACTGAAGTTTAGGTATGGCAATTTTTACATAGTAACATTGGTTCAGCTTGGACCAATGAAAATTTATATCTACCATACCTGTGGGATCCTGCCTGGAAGCTGGAAATCACTGTACATAGTATCAAAAAATGGTAGAATACTTGTGCGCACACCAAACAAGAGAACTAAAGGAGTGTAGGAATAAAGCTGCCAACATAAGGGTGTTCTCACACCAATCAAGAACAAATAAAACAGTAAAGATATGTGGCGCTAATTTAAATAAGAAATAAATTATGTGAAACAATCAACCATACCAAGAGTTACAAGACAGAAATTCCAGGTAATAATTGTATCTTAAAATTAATCTTCCACTAATTGTGTAACCAAAGGTTAGAGATGAACCAGTGTTACATCAAAAAATGAATCCTAATATACCTACTTCTTGACTGAGTCAAGCCTGAGAAAATAAAGGTAATGAATAACCAATGAAAAGAACTCTCCTGAAGTGATTAATCCTCAATAAAAGTGGGTTCAGGGGAGCATTTTGATAAAATAATATACAAATAAATAAATGCAACATGAAAAAATAAAAGATCCACTGGAAAAATATTGTGTAAGAAGACGTGCAAACTAGCAAAAAACTGCAACCTCAATTCAGCCTTAAACAATGAAAAATATATTTAAAACCGCAATATTCCGCAAAGGTGCATATCAGAAAAGTGTGTAAGGAAAATAAATAAATGATCAATAAATACCTTAAACCTTAATAAGTGCAAACACACAATCAGTGCAGCAATAACAATGTGTGACAACAAAAATGTTCAATTCATGCCTAAAATTGTTAATATGTGCAAATAAGCAATCAGTGCAACATCAATTAGCCCTAATAAATAAAAAGTGTTAAATAAATAGTTATTGTGTAGCAAGTGCAACACAGCATAACACATGCAAGATCAATATGCCTATTCCCAATCATAAAAACATTTCCTGACATGCAACACTTCACATAAGTGTGTAAAAAAAGGAAAAATATGTGAATAAAACAAAAATTGTCCAAAAAGAGTCCCATAGACAGTACAATCCCAATCGTGATGATAAAATTGAAAAGATTGTGCCAAAAAAAATTCCTCCAGGAGTGATCAGTGATGTGTCAAGGGTGTGTAAAGGATGATGGTCCCCCCAGCCTCTCACTTCACGGCTGAACGATAACAGCCCTGTAAGCTAGTAGGATATCCTTAACCGATTCCCGATCTCCTCAAAGGGCTGCTCCCCTAGGGGTCTCACAACTTGAATCAAGCTTCTGTCCCCAAGTAGCTCCAGTATAGTCAGCTCAAAGACAAAGAGGGAAGCACTCCATAGTGTAGTAAGTATATAGAAAAATTTATTAAGACGTTTATCCACTTACATTTAAAACAAATGCCACAAACGAACACTGCAGCTGCTCACTGCTCACCGATCCTGGCCGGTTGCAGAAAGGAAAATGGCTCCATTTGTAGCCGGCTTTTAGGCAGTTACTTTTTAACTGTACAAACCAACGAAGGAGAGATAGTTTCATGTTTAGTGAGCGATTTGACTAATCTGCTAAATTTAACCACCAGTGTCCAAACAATAAAACATTTTGAGGCTTGGTGCTGCTTCCTTAAAAAGCACCATTATACAGTATATATTAACCACTTCAGCCCCGGAAGGATTTACCCCCTTCCTGACCAGAGCACTTTTTACAATTTGGCACTGCGTCACTTTAACTGCTAATTGTGCGGTCATGCAATGCTGTACCCAAATGAAATTTGCGTCCTTTTCTTCCCACAAATAGAGCTCTTTTGATGGTATTTGATCACCTCTGCCGTTTTTTATTTTTTGCGCTATAAACGGAAAATTTTGAAAAAAAAATGATATTTTCTACTTTTTGTTATAAAAAAAATCCAATAAACTCAATTTTAGTCATACATTTAGGCCAAAATGTATTCGGCCACATGGCTTTGGTAAAAAAAAATGTCAATAAGCGTATATTTATTGGTTTGCGCAAAAGTTATAGCGTCTACAAACTAGGGTACATTTTCTAGAATTTACACAGCTTTTAGTTTATGACTGCCTATGTCATTTCTTGAGGTGCTAAAATGGCAGGGCTCCCCCAAAATTACCCCATTTTGGAAAGTAGACACCCCAAGGAAATTGCTGAGAGGCATGTTGAGCCCATTGAATATTTATATTTTTTTTGTCCCAAGTGATTGAATAATGACAAAAAAAAAAAATTTACAAAAAGTTGTCACTAAATGATATATTGCTCACACAGGCCATGGGCATATGTGGAATTGCACCCCAAAATACATTCAGCTGATTCTCCTGAGTACGGGGATACCACATGTGTGGGACTTTTTGGGAGCCTAGCCGCGTACGGGGCCCCGAAAACCAAGCACCGCCTTCAGGATTTCTAAGGGCGTAAAGTTTTGATTTCACTCCTCACTACCTATCACAGTTTTGAAGGCCATAAAATGCCCAGATGGCACAAACCCCCCCCAAATGACTCCATTTTGGAAAGTAGACACCCCAAGCTATTTGCTGAGAGGCATGGTGAGTATTTTACAGGTCTCATTTGTTTTTGAAAATGAAGAAAGACAAGAAAAAAAAATTTTTTTTTTTTCTTTTTTCAATTTTCAAAAGTTTGTGACAAAAAGTGATGTCTGCAAAATACTCACTATACCTCTCAGCAAATAGCTTGGGGTGTCTATTTTTCAAAATGGGGTCATTTGGGGGGGGGTTGTGCCATCTGGGCATTCCATGGCCTCCGAAACTGTGATAGGCAGTGAAGAGTGAAATCAAAAATTTACGCCCTTAGAAAGCCTGAAGGCGGTACTTGGTTTTCGGGGTCCCGTACGCGGCTAGGCTCCCAAAAAGTCCTAAACATGTGGTATCACCATACTCAGGAGAAGCATTAGAATGTATTTTGGGGTGTAATTTCACATATTCCCATGGCATGTTTGAGCAATATATCATTTAGTGACAACTTTGTGCAAAAAAAAAAAAATTTGTCTTTTTCCCGCAACTTGTGTCACAATATAAAATATTCCATGGACTCGACATGCCTCTCAGCAAATAGCTTGGGGTGTCTACTTTCCAAAATGGGGTCATTTGGGGGGGGGGGGTTGAACTGTCCTGGCATTTTATGCACAACATTTAGAAGCTTATGTCACACATCACCCACTCTTCTAACCACTTGAAGACAAAGCCCTTTCTGACACTTTTTGTTTACATGAAAAAATTATTTTTTTTTGCAAGAAAATTACTTTGAACCCCCAAACATTATATATTGTTTTAAAGCAAATGCCCTACAGATTAAAATGGTGGGTGTTTCATTTTTTTTTTTCACACAGTATTTGCGCAGCGATTTTTCAAACGCATTTTTTTGGGAAAAAACACACTTTTTAAATTTTAATGCACTAAAACACACTATATCGCCCAAATGTTTGATGAAATAAAAAAGATGATCTTACGCCGAGTACATGGATACCAAACATGACATGCTTTAAAATTGCGCACAAACGTGCAGTGGCGACAAACTAAATACATTTTAAAAGCCTTTATAGGTTACCACTTTAGATTTACAGAGGAGGTCTACTGCTAAAATTACTGCCCTCGATCTGACCGGCGATACCTCACATGCATGGTGCAATTGCTGTTTACATTTGACGCCAGACCGACGCTTGCGTTCGCCTTTGCGTGAGAGCAGGGGGGGACAGGGGTGCTTTTTTATTTTTTTATTTTTTTTCTTTATTATTTTTTTGCTTTTTTATCTTATTTTTAAACTGTTCCTTTCATTTTTATTTTTTTTAATCATTTTTATTGTTATCTCGGGGAATGTAAATATCCCCTATGATAGCAATAGGTAGTGACAGGTATTCTTTTTTGAAAAAATTGGGGTCTATTAGACCCTAGATCTCTCCTCTGCCCTCAAAGCATCTGACCACACCAAGATCGGTGTGATAAAATGCTTTCCCAATTTCCCAATGGCGCTGATTACATCCGGCAAAATCTACGTCATGAACTGCTCGTTGCTTCCGGTTTCTTAGGCCATAGAGATGTTTGGAGCCATTCTGGTCTCTGATCAGCTTTATGGTCAGCTGGCTGAATCACCGGCTGCATTCTCAGGTTCCCTGTTGGGACAGGAGAGCCAGAGAAAAACATGGAAGACGGTGGGGGGGTCATTCCCTCCCACTGCTTGTAAAAGCAGTCTAGAGGCTAATTGGCCACTAGCATTGCTTTTACATGAAAGCCGACCGCTGGCTGAAAAGAATGATACCAAGATGATACCTAAACCTGCAGGCATCATTCTGGTATAACCACTTAAAGTCCAGCAACATATCAGTACGTTGTTGGTCCTTGTTGGGCATATATTGTAAACTTTTTTTCATGCAGCCTGTGGGCTGAACGAAAAAAAGATATTGATCAGTGGGTATGCCCACCATTAGAATACCTCCCTTCATCCACCCACTTTTAATGATGGGCATACATGCACCGTTTATATATGCCGAAGCATGGGGGTATCCTCCCACAAAAGGCAGGAGCAAATCACTCCTCCACCCACTGCTGCCCCCACGCTTCGGCATATATGCTGAAGTATGTAACTGTGGTGGTGAAATCACCTCCGACAGTGCTGGAGTCACGGCTTTATGTATCGTGGGAGCAAACGCTGTTGCTGTCAAGATAAATAAATCCACGCTGCAACTGAATGGCGTACCTGCTAAGCAAATGATGGTTAACAAAAAGCAAAGTAACATTACAGTATAACAGTAATACTTACCATACCTGCAAAGCAAATACAAAAAAAAACATAGTAAAAAATAAAACATTTAACGCAACCTGTGTCTACCTAAAATATATATATGCCGAAGCATGGGGGCATCCTCCCACAAAAGGCAGGAGCAAATCGCTCCTCCACCCACTGCTGCCCCCACGCTTTGGCATATATGCTGAAGTATGTAACTGTGGTGGTGAAATCACCTCTGACAGCGCTGGAGTCACGGCTTTATGTATCGTGGGAGCAAACGCTGTTGCTGTCAAGATAAATAAATCCGCGCTGCAGATGAATGGCGTACCTGAAAACAAAAAAATGGTTAAAACACAGTAAACTATAAAAAAAATTACATACCTGAAAAGCAAACATGATAAAACATAACAATAAAACATTGCAGAATAGAATACAGTAAAAAAGAGCAGAACAATAGAGAGAAAATAGAGAGAGAGAGAAAACAATAAAACGACAACTATTTTTGTTTTTTTATTTTATATTTTTTTTGTGTATATTTTTTTTTTTTTTTTTTTTACATTTTTTTTTATAACTGGAACTGTTAAAACTGTAACGGTTCCAGGTTTGGGTCTCTCAAAATGCAATGGCATCTTGGGAGACCCTGTGAAAGTGTGTCCTAGTCTGTGCAATGCTGTACCCTACGCTAAAACTCAACTAGTGTATGGTAGCGCTCAAAACATTCACCAATGCAAAGACCAGGATTGCCTGGACAGGAGGGACAATAATACCGGGTGTCACACCTAAATCCGCGCTTTCTGCAGACACAACATTTTCTTTGGGGGGCTCGTTGGGTAGGGGTACTCTGGAGGACATAAGGAAAATGCCTCTCATGCAGCCGGCTTACTGCATTTGGTTGGGGAAGGTGAGGTGGAGCACCATCTGGATACAGAAGGGCTCTGACGATCTCTTCCTGGAATTTAAGGAAGGATCTAGTCCGTCCTGAAGCTCTGTATAGCACATGAGCAAATTATTACACTGCAAGCCGGCTCTCTCCCCCAGCCTAAGACGGGAACCTACAAGCCGCTGGGGAAAGCCCCGGCGATTAGGTCGCACGGTGCCACATGCTCCAATTTGATGATCAAAAAGGTGACTAAAAAGTGGCACGCTCGTGTAATAATCGTCCACATATAAATGGTACCCCTTTCCGAATAAGGGTGACACCAACTCCCACACTATCTTGCCAGCGCTTCCTATGTAGTCAGGGCAGTTTGTCGGCTCTACGTGACTATCTTTGCCCTCGTAAACCATAAAACTACATGTATAGCCTGTGGCCCTGTCACAGAGCTTATACATCTTGACCCCGTATCTGGCACGCTTGCTGGGAAGGTACTGTTTGAATGACAAGCGGCCAGAAAATTTAATCAGGGACTCATCAACGCAGACAACTTGATGGGGAGTAAACAAGTCTGCAAAACGTTGGTTGAAGTGGTTTACGAGGGGCCGAATTTTGTAGAGCCGATCGTACTCAGGGTCTAAACGAGGACGACAGAGTTCATTGTCGTTGAAGTGCATGAACCGCAAAATCTGCTCGTATCGTGCCCTGGCCATGGAAGCAGAGAACACAGGCATATGGTATCAATTGGGTCAGTGGACCAATATGACCACAACTCACTCTTTTTATTTATGCCCATGTTGAGGGAAAGGCCCAGAAAGAGCTTAAATTCGGAAACCGTAATTGGTTTCCAATCTCTGGCAAGGGAGGACTGGGGATTAGCGGCGATGTGTTGACCAGCATATAAATTGCTTTGGTCCACAATAGATCTATAGAGATCTTCGGTGAAAAACCGTGAATAAAAATCCAGTGGCGTAAAATCAACTGTTTCCACCTGAATTCCGGGTTGGCCAGTGAATGGGGGCAGTACGGGTGCTGCAGAAGTGGTGGGTACCCAATTCGGATTGGCGAATGCAGCAGGAAGGGCACTATGGGCACAACAGGCCTGTGTTCGTCTTCTTGGTGGCAGCGGGACACTACTAGTGCTTGCCACCTCACCAGCTTGAACTGCACTTATGGGACTCGCCACGTCACCACATGATACTGCAGTGCTGGATGTATGACCAGGGTGTACTAGGCCGCTGGTGCTTGCCAGTTCACCAGAAGGAATAGTGGCGCTAGTACTTCTCTGCTCCATACGAGGGACCTGCGGTTCTTGCACTTCAAGGACAGAAGAAGAAGATTGGGGTCTGGTACACCTGACCTTAGCAGGGACCACAACTCCGTCGTCAGAGCTATCTGTCATGGAGCCGCTGTCCTCTACAGGATCGTATTCTGAGCCTGAATCTGACAGATGAGTGACTTCCTCTTCACTATCTGTCATGCTGAGAAACATGTAGGCCTCTTCACTAGTGTACCTTCGATTTGCCATTTTGGGCTCTAAATTTAGGGGTACACTAGTGAGACTCACAGGCAAAAAAGCTCATGACTGTCAGCGACTGATTCAAAACGCTACCAAAAAACTGTTAGCGATCGCAGGGATCAGGCCTGACTCTGTGAACGCTGCAGTTATGTGTGCTTAGTGTTTTGTAAGTGACAGTTATCGATCGATACTGCACTTGGGTGGGCTGGGCTGGGCTGGGCCGAGGGGCAAAACGCAGGTGCTAGCAGGTATCTGAGCTGATCCTGCTAACACTGCGTTTTTTTGGGGGACCCTAAACTGCTGGGGAGTATAGATCTGATCGGATCAGATATCGATCCGTTCAGATACTATAGCACTAAGGGAGGTGTATGCTGCGTGCGTGGGTGTTAGCGGTACTGGCGATAACCTGACGCTGCCTGGGGCGACGCAGACCTCATCTGACCCGTAAAACGTAACTTATATCACCGCGGGGCGATCAGGGGGTTAAACCTTTATAAGGTAATAAACGGCGGGTGCCCTAAAACTATAATAAACTATAATAAACAAACCAACTAACCAGCGTCACCCGTAACAATTATATGGTGATCATGGTGAAAGGGTTAACTAGGGGGCAATCAAGGGGTTGAAACCTTTAGTAGGTATTATATAGGGGTCCCTGTCGCTATAAAACACTGACGGCGAACCTATATACTTACCTCCCTAACTAGCGTCACCTGTGTCACTAATACAGCGATCAGAAAAACGATTGCTTAGTGACACTGGCGACGGGGGGTGATCACGGGGTTAAAACTTTATTAGGGGGGGTTAGGGGGGGTACCCTAGACCTAAAGGGGGGTACCCCAGACCTAAATGGGGCTAACCCTAACTGCCCTAACACTTATAACTGTCACAAACTGACACCAATGCAATAATCAGAAAAAAAAAACTGCTATTGGTGTCAGTGTGACAGGGGGTACAGGGGGGTGATCAGGGGGTGACTGGGGGGGGGTGACTGGGGGGTGACAAGTGTGCCTGCGTGTTCTACTGTTAGTGTAGTGTTGGTGCAAACTTACTTGGATGTCTTCTCTCCTCAGCGCCGGAACGAAAAGACCAGCTCGAGGAGAGTGACATCACTTCCTCCCCATTTGTTTACATTCAGAGAAGCCGAGGAAGCCCGTCATTGGCCAGGAGTGATCACGAGGGGGGAGCCACAAATGAGTGGCCTCCCCCTCACCTTTGATCGCCCCTGACCTGAATCCGACCGCCGCAGGCACCGGGGGGGTCCAATCGGACCCCCCACCCGCGGGCAGGCAAGGACGTACCTGTAAGTCCTTTTGCCTGCCCGTGCCATTCTGCCGACGTACATCATCGTGCGGCGGTCGGCAACTGGTTAAAGCAGAAATATGTCACAGCAACAAATACCATAACATTAGCAGTGTTAAAATAATCCAAACGTTTTAGGATTTGTTAAAAGTTCACTAAAATAGTTAAATAAGTATGAAGTCCACTTTAAATATAAAATGAGGTAGATGTAAATGTAGGATTGTCCATCACAGAAAAAACGTTGCAGATAGTAATTCAAAACAATCGCCTCCTCCACACTGCACGTGTCACAATCCCCCTAGGAAATGTACTTACCAGATGATACTGGGTTATACGCTTATCTGTCAATGGATGATGTCTGCTCACAGCATACACTCCGTCAGATGATCCATACACTTGGCTTGCAATGGGTGTTGTTAGCTCTCTGCATGTAATCCATCTAGATGTTTGCTCGTCACAAGTAGAGAACAAAGATACACATAGCGTAATCCAGTACTAAAAGGTATTTATTATAGGATTCTTTAAGATTGCACACTTACAATGTAATTGAAAATAAAAGAGCATTTAACAACAATGTATCACAAGTCGTTATTCCTGACTACCTCTCACGGCTCCAGCGGTGTTCCCGGGTAAGGCAAGCAGGTAAGCCGACAGTGTAGGTTGCTGCATGGTCAGGCCCTGACTAGTTCCGTGATTTTTTTTGTCAGAGGGTGCCCTGGAGCGGTGAGAGGTAGTCAGGAATATCGACCTGTGATACATTGTTGTTACAATGTAATTCAAAATAAAAGAGCATGTAAGTGTGCAATCTTAAGGAAACCTATAATAAACACGTGCAGTGTGGAGGAGGAGATTGTTTTGAATTACTATCTGCAACGTTTTTTCTGTGATGGACAATCCTACATTTACATCTACCTCATTTTATATATAAAGTGGACTTCATACTTATTTAACTATTTTAGTTAACTTTTAACAAATCCTAAAACATTTGGATTATTTTAGCACTGCTAATGTTATGGTATTTGTTGCTGTGACATATTTCTGCTTTAATGTTTTATTATTATAGTAGCTGCTCTTGTTATTTTAAAGTAACACACTTTCCATGAGCGCTGAGGAAGAGATACCAACTGAGTGTTGAATTATTTCTCATTTTTCTGCCTATTCAGTATATATGTAATTCTTTTTTTTTTTTCAAATATAAAGTTTATTAAACTCCAAACATGGGCGGGGAACCCACCAATACAGACAGTTACACTGAGAAAAACCGTGTTACAGTTGTAATTCGTAGAGAAGAGGTATACAGTATAGAACAGTGCAGGCTTGCAAACATAAGGTTCATAAACATATGTATTGTCTACCGTTAAGGTATATTCTGTGGCAATCCTCATCTCCTATCGGAAATATCTATCTATGGTGGTCCTCACCCAATTTTCCACTTTACTCTAAAAGAAACAGAAGTATCTAAAGGGTAGCGAAGAGATGTAGAAGGAAGGAAAAAGGAGAAATGTATGGGGAAGGGTAAGGGGGGGGGGGAAAGTACAAAAGGAGTAGAAGGGAATAAGAGGGGGGGGGGAAGGAAGACACGGCGGCAGACAGGTACTCTCACTATATCCGGCCAAGAGGCCACAACCCACCGAGTCAGCTCAAAAGTCATTGACCCTCATCAGAAAATATGAACATATTCCAATTGTCCCAAGTCTGCTTAAACGTCTCTTGCTTATGTTGCGCTGTCAGTATCAAGTCCTCCATCCGCTTAATTTCCTCTACCCTTTGGAGCCAGAATTTCATAGGAGGAGGGAGGGTCTGCTTCCAAAAAATGGGAATGCACCCCTTCGCTGCATTGAGTAGATGTCGAACAAGTGATTTTTTATATGTCTTAATAGGTACCGAGGAGAGGTGGAGAAGGAAAAACACGGGGTCCTCTGGCACCACGTAATCAGTGAATTTTTGTGTAATTCGCCTAACTTCGCCCCAGAAGATCTGTATCTTAGGGCATGTCCAAAAGACATGGATCAGAGTTCCCTCCTCCTCTTCACATCGCCAGCATAGCCCGGAGGAGTCCGGGAAACATTTTTTTAGTCTAGATGGTGTCATGTACCACCTAGTGAGCAGTTTAAAGTTGGATTTTTGTATTTTAGCGCAAAGCGAGGATTTGAGGGAGAGGGTGATGATCCGAGCACCTTTGTGAGGATGAGAAGGTGCGGTGTAGATCTTTTTCCCAACTGGCTAGGCAAGTCAAATGAGGTTGCATCGTTGGTGTATTCAGTAATGGGTATGTTTGTGATAAGATGTGGGCCAATGGGGTGTCCTCAGAACAAAGTGCCTCGAATGGCGTTAGTTCTCGAGTAAAGTTATGTGGTTCTGGAAGTGAGTGGAAAAAGTGATGTAGTTGTAATGCTTTCCAGAAAGTGAGTCGGTACATACCTGCTGGATTACAAAGATCTTCTAAGGTTGGCCACTTCCCCCCACTGATATACTTAATTGCACAATCCCTTCCTGTCTCTCTAAGAGACGTTAATTCCGCTGCTTCCAAGCCTGGTTCAAATTTTGGGTTGCCCAAAATGGGGAATAGGGGTGACATCTTTGAAGTGAGAGTTGTGTGGAAGGTGATTTGGTGGCTATTCCTCAGGGTGGTTCCTATAAGAGGGTGAGTTTTCAGGGTGCTTGGGAGATCGCTAACACACCACAACGCCCCCCCCCCCCCAGAGGCACACTCGTCTGTGATTGTTCAAGTTTTATCCATAGTTTGGAAGTAACATTTCTCCTCCAATCGAGTATACGCCCTAGGTGCAAGGCCATGTAGTATAAGCGAATATCGGGCATTGCCAGTCCCTCACAATGTTTGGGTAGGGTCAGCTGTTGACGGCGTAATCGCGGTCTTTTGTGTGCCCAGATGAATCTGGCGAAGAGTGCATGGGTCTGCCTAAAGAAAGAGGGCGGGATATGAATCGGTAAAGCTTGAATAAGGTAGATGAATTTCGGTAAAATACTCATTTTAAGCAGGTTGCATCTCCCGAACCAGGAGTGGAAGTCTGTGTACCATCTGTCTAACAATGTCCGGGTCTTTGTCAACAGTGGGGGGAAGTTTAGGTCAAACGTCCGTGTTACATCTGGGGGGATAAACGTGCCCAAGTACTTAAGTGCTGATGAGGTCCATTTAAATTTAAAGTTTGATTGGAGATCAGTTAAAACATTGGGGGGGACCGATACCCATTGCTTCAGACTTAGTGAAGTTTATTTTGAAATTAGAGATTTCTCCATATGTTTTGAACTCTCGCATTAGATTAGGGAGGGAAATTTTAGGGTTTGTTAGGGAGAACAGAAGATCGTCAGCGTATGCTGAGATTTGCAGTGCGTGTTACCTACTTGAAGACCTGCTACCCTGTTTCCCCTAAAATAAGACCTAGCGTGATTGTCGGTGATGGCTTCAATATAAGCCCTACCCCCCAAATAAGCCCTAGTTAAAGTCCTTGTAGGTCTTATTTTCAGGGTAGGGCTTATTTTCGGGGAAACAGGGTAGGGCTTATTTGGGGGGGTAGGGCTTATATTGCAGCCATCACTGACAATCACGCTAGGTCTTATTTTAGGGGAAACAGGGTATGTCCGGGTGCGATCTGATCTTACAAAGGAAGGGCTCAAGGGAAAGGGCGAAAAGCAGGGGGGACAAAGGACACCCCTGTCTCGTACCATTCCTGATGGGAGAAGGACTGGAGAGTAGGGTTGTCCCGATACCGATACTAGTATCGGTATCGGCACCGATACCGAGCATTTGCCCAAGTACTTGTACTCGGGCAAATGCTCCCGATGCGTCCCCCGATACCTAAAAGTCAGCTGTGATCGGCGCATGGGGGAGATACAAGATTCTCCCCCAGCGGCTTTCAGCTGCTTTAGTGACACAGCGGTGATCGCTCACCGCTGACTGTCACTGCATTATCCTCCATGCCCCCTCCTTTCCTCTGTGCCTCTCCGCTGTCCCACTCCATTCTACTCTCCTTTTCTGTCCCCCTCAGCTGTCCCCTCTGTTCCTCTTTCCTCCTCTGTGCCTCTCCGCTGTCCCCTCCGTTCCTCTTCCTTCCCTGTGTCTCTCCGCTGTCCCCCTCCGTTCCTCTTTCCTCCTCTGTGCCTCTCCGCTGTCCCCCTCCGTTCCTCTTTCCTCCTCTGTGCCTCTCCGCTGTCCCCTCCGTTCCCCTGCCCTTCTCTGTCCCCCTCCGTTCTCCCCCTCCGTTCTCCCCCTCCGTTCCGCCGTCCTCCTCCTCCTTCCTTTGTGAATAGACAGAGTCAGCTGACTCTGTCCATTCACATAACTGAAACATTGTAATCTCTTGTGATTACGATGTGTCAGTTTATGAATGGAGAGGAGCCGCTGTCTTGTCTCCATTCATTCTCAGGGCAGCTGAGGCTGCAGAGAAAGGGACTGGGGAATCTCTATCCTCTGTCTCTTTCTCTGTCTCAAGGGGGAGATATCCGAGGTCTGTTAAGACCCCTGATATCTCACCAAAGCCCCCCAAGAGGGCTGATTAAAAAAAAAACAAAAACAAAAAAAGCACATATTGCAATAAAGAATAAAAAAAAAATATTGTAAAAAATAAAAATTGTAAATTTAAAAAACAAAACAAAACAAAACACACACACACACACACATACACCGTTCACCCACCCCCCCCCCCCAAAAAAAAAAAAAAAAAAAAAAAGCACTGTTAAAAAAAAAATTTAAAAAAACACTGTCACGTGACATTAAAAAAAAGTATTCGGTATCGGCGAGTAGTTGAAAAAAAGTATCGGTACTTGTACTCGGTCCTGAAAAAGTGGTATCGGGACAACCCTACTTGAGAGTATACCATTGACCTTCACTTGTGCCGATGGAGTCGAGTAAATGCTACCAATCCATTTCAGCATTCTGTCTCCTAGGCCGACATGACGGAGCACCGAGAACATATAGTTCCAATGCACCCTGTCGAAGGCCTTCTCCGCGTCTGTACTAACAAAAATGCTGGGAATTTTCTTAGTCTTTGCTACGTGGACGAGGTTAAGGACTTTAATGGTATTATCCCTGGCTTCTCTGGTTGGGATGAACCCCACTTGATCTAGGTGGATCAGGGAATTGAGATGTGCCGCTAATCTAGTTGCTATAATTTTAGAGAATATTTTGAGGTCGACATTTAAAAGAGATATGGGACGATAGCTCCCACATGAGCATGGGTCTTTCCCCTCCTTGTGGATTAAAGAGATATGAGCTTTGAGAGTTTCGTTAGGGAAGCTAGAGTTTGCCCCTAGTGTGTTAAAAAATGTCACAAGTCTTGGGCCTAACACCGTTAGGAAAGTCTTATAATATTGGATTGTATAACCGTCCGGTCCTGGTGCGTTACCTATTTTCATGGATTTTACTGCTATTTGTAGTTCTTCTAATGTGATTGGTTCATCTAACAGGCCCTTATTTTCTTCAGACAGTGAGGGGATTTGGGCTTCCGATACGTATTTGTCGATATCCGCTAGACTAGAGGGGGGGGGAGATTGTATAGGTCAGAGTAGAAGGCTTCAAAACCCTTTGCAATTTGTTTCGGGATGGTGGCCTTCTTACCATCTGGTAATGTTATCTGTGGGATATACGAGGCTGCTTTAATTTCCTTTACCGACCTGGCCAACAGCTTACCACATTTCTCTCCCGACTCGTAAGACATCTTGCGGCAGATCTGCAAAGCGGCCTTTGCTTTATAGAGGAGTAAATCTTTAATTTGTGCACGCAAGGTCCCCAACTTCAACTCCAGGTCTCGAGTGGGCAACTGTTTATGTTGCAATTCTAGGGTAGACAGGTCAGAGAGCAACCCAGTAAGCTGTGCATTCCTCTCTTTTTTAATGGTGGCCCCATGTTTAATAAGTACCCACCTTAACACACACTTGTGAGCCTCCCATAAGATACCCGGGTCGCAGTCCTGGGTATCATTTTCCTGAAAATATGCATTTATGGCGTTGGACACATCTCCCAGCACCTCCGGAATCTGCAGCAAGCTCTCATTCAGTCGCCAGAAGAGAGACCTAGGTGAGGGTCTCTCAGTAAGTGTGTACGTGAGATGGATTGGCGCATGGTCTGACCAATTGTGGACGCTTCCACTAGATGTAGCTGGTCATGTGGCACCAGGAAGAGATCTATTCTGGAGTATACTTTATGAGGGGAAGAGAAGAAGGTATAATCCCTCTCTCCCGAATGTTGGAGTCTCCAGATATCAAGTAAATGGGCATTATGCATGGATTGTCTAATACATTTTCGGTGTGACTGCGACAAAGAAGAGGTGCCAGAAGATGTGTCCACTGAGGGATCCAGGGGTACATTAAAATCACCTCCCAAGATCAGCTGGCCTTCCCTGTATTCCATCAGTTTCCTTATTGTACGCTTGATAAAGCTTGCCTGCTGTTCATTGGGAGCATAAAGGGTGGCCAGCGTAAACTGGGCCTCCCCCAAACGTCCCTTTAGAAACAAATAGCGTCCCTCGGGGTCTGCCAGCATTTCCTGGAAATGCCAAGGCAGCCTATTAGAGATTAAAATCGACGCGCCTCTGGATTTGGCGCTGCAGTTTGTGGAGTGATAAACATGTGGGAAAGATCTATTCTGGAGTGCAGGAGATTTGTTTGTTTTAAAATGGGTCTCTTGTATAAACGCAATATCTGTGTGTGATTTTTTAAGATCATGAAGTAGTATGCGTCTCTTTTCCGGGGTGTTAAGGCCTTTAGCGTTAAGGCATGTTACCTTGAAAGTGTCAATCGCCATGTCTTCTGGGAGGGTGAGGGAAAAATCTAACAAGGGTCACAATCAAATGGGGAAAAACGGGGGGGGAGGGAGAGATAGAGGGATAGGGAGGGGATAGAGAAGAAAGAAGAAAGAGCAGAAAGGTGTTAGGACAGCGACTACTCACACTCTAGCTGTCTCACCTAGTTTAAGTCTAAATCAGTAAGACAATGCTTACTTATAGTGCATAATACCCTGAAACCTCGGGTATATGCAATGGCCTATGTGGGGTGTGGATGGATATCACCCGCTGGTGAGGTCCCGGGACTCCCTCCCATCTTGGTCCACTTAAGAAGCCATACTGTAATTGGTAAATAATATAACAAATAAACAAAAGGAAAATGGTTAATCTGGCTACCCCTAACACTCGTCCACTCAGGAAAGCGGTTTAGGGGTCTCCTCTCCTCCTCAGCGGCCACCATCCAGTGTTGATTGGTGATCCATGGGGGGTAAATGTACAGGCCCAAAGCAAAATTGCGGAGCACACAGGGTGTGTTTCCACCTTAACAATGTAGATTGGATTGTTTCCCCTAACCGGCCTCCAGCCAAAATATATGATGGCAGGTCCAGCTGGTCTCTCCGGTTGCTGTCGTCGCCAGCGGAGAGAGGAGGTCCGTCACTTCCAGAGAACACGAGCATAGTCCAGCCTAAGCCATCCCCCCCTCCCTCCCACACGGCCAAACATCCCCTTCGTTGGACAGAATGTTCCCCCATGCGACCGTGCAACTTATTACATATTAAAAATCAGCTTATATATGTAATTCTAAAAGAAGACTGAGTTATCATATTAATATAGAATCTTATTTTGTTTAATGTAAATTTAGATGGACATGTACACTATGTAGGTGAGCAATCACTAGTTACATCCTTATTTGAGATCATGTAGATGGCTCTGGTTTCTGCATTTGAAGTACTTTTGAAACATGTCAGCCTCAGGTCAACAGATTCCCAGTGACTTCATTAGAGTAGTGTAGATGACAGTTCAGAGGCTGCGTCTGACCTGCTTTGTGTTGCATTTCTTCAGAGCAGCATTTCCTACTGAGATCCGTTTGAATTGCAGACAAAGCAGGTCAAATGCAGCCTTTACTTGTCAAATTCTGCTTTATCAACACGCATGTGTTCAAGCGTCCACATGGAAAAGACTGAGTCTGACAAGAGCCAAGTCTCACGCAGGTGTGAATTTAATGAAATGAAGCCATTGAGTTTTTTTACCAGCTAACGATCATTTTAAAAGAGAGGTCTTCAATCACCCGTAAGAGAGGTTATCATCAAGTATCGGATATTTTTGTGGCTCTCAGAGGTTTTACTGACACTGTATTAAAAGCACATTTGTCAAGAAAAGGGAGAGGTGAATATTTATTAAAACGTAAGTTTGTTTAATTACCCTGGGTTACTGGCCTTACCTGTTCTCCTATTGCTTGCTGGAGGATGGGGATTATTGGAACCATGATATGGTTGCCAAGGGCTGTAAGCACCACAAGAATTTATGCTACAGCAGGTAGTCGTGTCCCTTTTTTTTTTTTACTATACACCTATTTTTAAAGTTGCCATTTGGCCTAATTTTTTTTCTCCTATAATGTAAAATACCTCAACTAACAAGAAACTAACTCCTGAAAAAGGAAAATGACATTTTTTCCAATGCATCTTTTTATATATTTGTTTAGACCCCTTTGAATGGATTTGTGTTTTTAAAGTAGTAAGCTATCTACCATGCACATTGGAGAGTCATCTTTGTCCTCACTTGACCTAATTAGAGTGATCCTTTGAAAAGATCTGTATAAAACAAATTTTAAGGAAATTTCAATTGGCATGACATTTCAAGCAATACAATGTTCAAAAGTACAGCAATAGAAAAAAAGGTGGGGTGCTATATTTTCATGCTTGGATGGTTTAACAACAGAGCAAATATATACATATATTCTTTAAATGTTAATTGTTCAGGTATGACAGGAGCTTTCCTTTAAAGCGTAACTCTACTTTTTTTGAGAAAAGAACATTCCCCTCTGGGTACATTGTACATTGCAAGGATTTTAACAAACCTTGTTGCAGATTCCTATCTTTTGTTTTTCTGAAGAAATCCCTGTGTGTTTGTCTGTATACACATGGGAAAGTGAATCTAATGAGAGTGGTTTCATAATTATCAATCAGCTGCAGCAGCTGCAGTGCACTAATGAGCAAAAAACAAGGAAAGAGGCACCTCTAAGTGTAGACTTTTTTTAAAACTTTTAGTAATACATTAGATTACATACTACTCAAATGTGAGTTGCCAAAAAGCACATTGGTCCCAGCAAAGGGTAACTCCAAATGGTGACGATCCTGCTTCCTAGGTCCTTCACAGGCGAACGATGTCTTCACTGAAGCCACTGCTGATGTAGGGAAGCCAGCTGCGGTGGGGAGACTCAAAGCGAGGTGTGAGGCGCAATAGGAAGGATGGCAACGGAGGATGACATCACATGCTATGCGACGCGTTTCGTGAGCATGCTGCGGGTATTACGACAAGCCATGCTCTTTTCTCAAGCAGACTACATTGTAGGGACCATACGGGGCCATTATATAGAATATACATAGGGAAGGGGAGGGGAATATTACTCTATAGCTCTATCAAGGTGCATGGTGGGGCAGAATTTAATAAATAAGGAACTATAATCCAAAACAGATTAACACACAGACACATACAATTCATGAATAATAATACACCTAAATTATAACATGACATGATAAAAGATCAATCAATAAAATATTTTATGATAAACTATGATATAGCATAATAAGAATTAAACAGAAGATAACTAATCGAATATCTATAAGACACCATCATATAAAAAATTATAAATGAATTAAAAAAAAAAAAAAAGATAATATTTTGAAAACCAATAATGAATAAGATCATGAATTCATAATAGCAATTGGAGCCAACACAATCTAAAAAGCAATTGATTGGAATAAATAAATATATAATAAAGGATAGACAATCAGGAGATGTGACCTCATCAAATTCATGTCCATCCAATGAAAAATATATGATAACAATTATAGTGTCTATATACAGTAAAACATTAGAGTATGTAGTCTAAGTTGACCACGCAATTGGTGCAATAGATGGATGGGAGTGGTACGGCTCCGGTGCCACAATTATATGTATTAACAAAAATATTATATATACCCATAAATTTGTATTATAAATAATATGCAAAATATTTCATGTATTTAGTTAAAAGGTCTATATGTTCAAGCATAACATTGCACATAGCAGAGGGGATTCCCATGGTCCAATATAGGGCTATATTGGACCACAAAAAAATACCAGCCAGTGTTTACCACACGATGTGCATTAAAATAAGAATAAAAAATAAATAAAACAACTGCATACTATGTTGTCACCGATACTTACAATATAGTTTCCGCCACCCCCTTGATCCAAGAACCTGAAGTGGAATAAATAAAATAAAAAATGTGTTTAAAATTATTTTATAAAGCAGATAGGAACAGTTATCAAAGGTAAGTATATATAATATGTTACAGTATCTCACAAAAGTGAGTACACCTCTCGCATTTTTGTAAATATTTTATTATATCTTTTCATGTGACAACACTGAAGAAATGACAATTTGCTACAATGTAAAGTAGTGAGTGTACAGCTTGTATAACAGTGTAAATTTGCTTTCCCCTCAAAATAACTGAACACACAGCCATTAATGTCTAAACCGCTGGCAACAAAAGTGAGTACACCCCTAAGTGAAAATGTCCAAATGTCCTAAATGAAGATCTCCAACTCGGGCCCGAAGTGTCAATATTTTGTGTGGCCACCATCATTTTCCAGCACTGCTTTAACCCCCTTGGGCATGGAGTTCACCAGAGCTTCACAGGTTGCCAGTGGAGTCCTCTTCCACTCCTCCATGGCGACATCACGGAGCTGGTGGATGTTAGAGACTTTGCGCTCCTCCATCTTCCATTTGAGGATGCCCCACAGATGCTCAATAGGGTTTAGGTCTGGAGACATGCTTGGCCAGTCCATCACCTTTACCCCCAGCTTCTTTAGCAAGGCAGTGGTCCTCTTGGTGGTGTGTTTGGAGTCATTATCATGTTGGAATACTGCCCTGTGGCCCAGGCTCCGAAGGGAGGGGTTCATGCTCTGCTTCAGTATGTCACAGTACATGTAGGCATTCATGGTTCCCTCAATGAACTGTAGCTTCCCAGTGCCGGTAATACTCAAACAGCCCCAGCCCCAGACCATGACACTCCCACCACCATGCTTGACTGTAAGCAAGACACACTTGTCTTTGTACTCCTCACCTGGTTGCCGCTACGCTGCACACGCTTGACACCATCTGAACCAAATAAATTTATCTTGGTCTCATCAGACCACAGGACATGGTTCCAGTAATCCATGTCCTTAGTCTGCTTGTCTTCAGCAAACTGCGGGCTTTCTTGTGCATCATCTTTAGAAGGGGCTTCCTTCTGTGACAACAGCCATACAGACCAATTTGATGCAGTGTGCGGCATATGGTCTAAGCACTGACAGGCTGACCCCCCACCCTTTTAATCTCTGCAGCAATGCTGGCAGCACTCATACATTTATTTCCCAGAGACAACCTCTGGATATGACACTGAGCATGTGCACTCAACTTCTATGGTTGACCATAGCGAGGCCTGTTCTGAGTGGAACCTGTCCTGTATGGTCTTGACCGCCGTGCAGCTCAGTTTCTGGGCCTTGGCAATCTTATAGCCTAGGCCATCTTTATGTAGAGCAATAATTCATTTTTTCAGATCATCAAAGAGTTCTTTGCCATGAGGTGCCATAAAGAACTTCCAGTGAACAGTATGAGAGAGTGAGAGCAATAACACCAAATTTAAAACACCTGCTCCCCATTCACACCTGAGACCTTGTAACACTAATGAGTCGCATGACACCGGGGAGGCAAAATGGCTAATTGGGCCCAATTTGGAGATTTTCACTTAGGGGTGTACTCACTTTTTTTGCCAACGGTTTAGACATTAATGGCTGTTTGTTGAGTTATTTCGAGGGGACAGCAAATTTACACTGTTATACAAGCTGTACACTCACTACTTTACATTGTAGCAAAGTGTAATTTCTTCAGTGTTATCACATGAAAAGAAAAGATATATTTTCAAAAAGATGAGGGGTGTACCCACTTTTGTGAGATACTGTATATAACATATATGAAGTTGACCCTGGTGGTGTGGATGTGTCATTGCAATCATCCCATATCATTAATGAAAAAGCTGCATGAACCTCTAAAGGGATTTTTAAGGCAATGAAGACTAAAGGTTATAAAAATAAATGTTTATTGTAAATTTATATAAAAAAAAATATATGTTGTAAAAGTTTGCCTTCACATAAAGCCCCAGGTCCAGACGGATTCCCATATGAATACTACAAAACATTCCTCCCCACTTTACTCCCACATATGCGTAGATTATTTCAAGCCTTCCTACAAGACACCCCCATACCTCCAGACATGCAACGTTCCTTTATTACGCTTATACCTAAACCGGATAAAGACCCCTCCATATGCGCCAGTTACAGACCCATTGCGTTATTGAACTCTGACCTAAAAATCTTTACCAAACTCCTCTCTAACCGCCTCAATCAGATCCTCCCCTCCCTGGTCCATAAAGACCAGGTGGGATTTGTCCCGCTTAGACAAGCGGGTGATAACACCAGAAAGGTTATAGATCTGGTGGAGGTGGCGAACAAGGAAGGCCAGGCGTCCTTGCTGCTAAGCCTGGACGCGGAAAAAGCATTTGATCGGTTGGGATGGCCTTTTCTATTTGCAACCTTACAATTTATGGGATTTCGGGGACCTTTCCTGCGGGCAATCAAACACCTATACACTGATCCCTCATCCCAAGTTAGAACCCCCTTTGCACTTTCTCCAACATTCTCTGTGGCGAACGGGACTAGACAGGGATGCCCACTCTCGCCTCTTCTATTTGCACTCTGTGTAGAACCCCTAGCAGCATCCATCAGGAACAATCCAGATATTAAGGGAATTTCGGTCAGAGGTAGAGAATTTAAGATCTCCCTCTTCGCCGATGATATTATACTCACACTAACTCAACCTCATACTACCCTTCCGATCCTCCATACAGAGCTAAACCGCTTCAGAGCCCTTTCAGGATATAAAATTAACGAATCAAAATCAGAAGCACTCCCAATTAATATCCCGGCCACCGAGGTCACACTTTTAAAATCCAACTTCCCGTTTACATGGAAAACAACATCCCTGAAGTATCTGGGGACGTACATCACCCCCAAATTTAACACCCTGTACCAGGAGAACTTCCCCCCATTATTCCGCTCAATTAGATCCTCATTGCTCCAATGGAAAAAACACCATATTTCTTTACTAGGTCGAATAGCCTCACTTAAAATGACCATCCTTCCAAAACTCCTTTATCTTTTTCAAACACTACCCATACCAATTCCGCACCACCAATTGAAAAAACTCCAGTCTGAACTCCTACAATTTGTCTGGAATTATAAAAGACACAGGATACCGAGATCAGTGCTGATGGCATCGCGCAATGAAGGGGGACTGGCTTTCCCCAATATTATTAAATACTACTATGCAGCCCAATTACGCGCAGTAGCATCGTGGTTCACCCTCAAGTCCTACAATAAATGGACAGAAATTGAAAAGTTATGGCTAGCTCCCACACATCCAAATAACCTATTATGGAGTGCGAACGCGGATGTGGCCCCTGAACGTATGCTAGGTCCCATGTCCCTCCTGCGGAGGGTATGGCGTAAACTGGCTCCCACTCATGGACTATCATCAGAGAGATCGCTCCTGACCTCTTTTGTCTGTAACCCCAAAGTGCCGGATAGCCTTACCTATCAAATGTCACACCCCTGGACCTCCCGGAATTTATTCCATTTTGGAAACCTGGTGGATCCTAGAACACGGAAACTTTTGCCATTTACTGATCTACAAAAAAAACATGAACTCCCTAGACAGGCGTTTTATGGGTATTTACAAATTAGACATTATGCACTTACTATAACACCCAACCTACAATTCTCACCTCCCTCCCCATTCGAAACTATGATTCTGGCAGGCAACGCCCAGAGAGGGCTCATATCAGGCATATATAAGATTCTAAATACATTCTCCCGGGATGGACAGGGCAAACATTCCTATATGACTAAATGGGAAAGGATCCTAGGTGAGGACATCCCCTTGACACAGTGGCAGATCATTTGGTCCCAAGCAGCAAAGAGCTCAATATGCTCATTGTATAAGGAAAACTCCTATAAAATTCTCCTACTGTGGTACATGACCCCAGAGGTGCTCCATACTATCTTCCCGAATACCTCCGATAAATGCTGGCGCTGCCAAGAAGCAAAGGGCACCTTCCTACATATATATTGGAGTTGCCCGCTGCTGGCTCCTTACTGGTCCACAGTTCAGAGATTACTAGATCGCCTTTTGGACACACAGGTCCAGGCATCCCCGAAATTCTTTTTATTAGGTCTATCACCACTCAAACTCTCCACCCCATACAAGAAATTGGTGCGTCATGTCCTAACGGCAGCAAGATGCCTCATAGCTTTATATTGGAAACGCTCCACCCCACCAACTGCTGAGGATCTTTATGCCAGAATTAAGGACATGGAAGTGATGGAAAAAATGACAGCCAGAATACAAGACAGACTGGAGGCACATAACAGGGTCTGGGAGCCATGGCACCTCCGGGAGGACCCACCTTGACCAGGTAACACTACCATCTTAACGACTTCTATATCCCCCCTCCCCCCTTCTTTTTTTTTTCCCTTTCTAAATTTCATTCCCCCTCTCCTCTCCTTCTCCTCCTCCTTCTCCTTCCTCTTTCCCCCACTACCCACCTTTAATTTCTACTACTGTATAGTTTCATGATTTTTACAGTTTTGGCATGTATAACCACAGTTTTGCAGTGGTGAAACATATACTCCAATAACGTGCTTTAACAAATGAAACACCAGACGACAAATATTGGACTACTGAAGGCACCTAGTAATACTTTTGTCTATGAGTATAGACGTTTAGCATCAGCAAATTATACGTTAATTTAAGGTTATGTAATGCTATTGCACATACTGTTGTCACTGCAATGTATTGCACATGTGTTTGAAAACAAAATAAAAACGCTATTTGAAAAAAATATATGTTGTATAATAACAAAAGGTAAATAGAATAATTAAAGATAACACATAGCAGGATATTAAAAAAAGTGCATTCATGAAAATAGAAATCGGAGGAAGTGAGACATAACACTACCCGATACAATCACCACAGACGAGAAACCGTGCTGTCGAGTAGTGAAATTCCAACGTGTTTCAACGTGCTCAATTCAGAAAAAATGTCTTCTTCAAGGAAATGTATCAAAATCTAAATGAAATTTAAAAATGGCAATATTATAAGCTGTATAGATTATGTATGAATCTTGCATATTGTGGCTCACAGTCTACTCACATCCTCCCAATGCACTTCAAGGGTTAATGAAATCTCCCATGTTAGGGTGAGAGGTCCCGGTTCTCCAGGAGTAAACAGTGTCCAAAATCCACTACAGGATGGCTGGATATATAAATTGCAATCCAAATGCAGGCGTGCCAACATCAAATAATAGATGTCTGTATATAACAGGGTAAAAGGATGGAAGGTAAGGATAAAGACCTGGTTAAGAAGCGGGGGGGGATTTTAGTAAAAAAGCCCCCCTTCCTCTAGGCTAGTATTGAAGTGTAAGATAAATAACTTACTTGAAACAAGAGATATAGGTCTGTTACATCCGGAATGGTCTGCATACCCTGATGTCCCTCAGTGATGCCGAGGGAAGGAGTGACGCCGTGTGCCGTCCTTGGCGTCCTTTTATATGGTGTGGGCAGGGATGGGCCGCTGCGTCAACCAATGGCATGACGCACTGCTGACAGGAAAGTCCAACGTCGTCACGCTGCGCGTTCCCATAGCAATGGACGCCGCTGTGGGCACATGCGCGCCGCGGCGGTGTGCGTCACAGGGATGCACAGCAGACTAAATGGGCCGCCCGCCCTGATGGAAAGGGGCCATGCCCATAGTTGGAAAGCCTGCAGTGAGGAGTCACCGAGCCCATAATTGACTGGCGTGGCATCCACACCGCAGGAAGGAGGAAATCCCCCCACCCCATTGATGGAAAATGTGCCCATGGAGCCGTCGACCGGGATGGTGAATCCCGGTTGGCGGGTGACATGGAGGGGGTAGACGTTGGAAAGCCGGGATTTCTACCATAGACCTGTAACACCTATAGGGCCGCCCCCCCGATCCACCCCAGGCTGGGGGGGAAAGGGGGAAAGAAGGGCCAGGACTAGTAACCACTGACACAGGGGGCCCAGCTCGAAGCAAATTTCGAGCATTGGGGTAAAATTGCCCGGTGAAAATGGAGTGTGCCCTGTGACGGGTAGGGACAGGACAAAGAGGGTAATTACCCTTCCCAATGGGAAAACCCCGGGGACAGGACACCCCACCCCCACATCGGGCAACCCAGACATGCATGAGGGATGAGGTAGATGCGAGATTAAAATAAACTACTGCTAGATGGCCCTGATTAACATCAAGAGATATAATACAGCAGTAAGTCAAAAATTATACATTAAAAACAATCAATCGAAAACAGTAATAAATCTCATAACAAAATCCCGGGTTGGCACAAAAAGCAGAGGCCAAATCAGGTGGCGACAAGACAACAAAAAAAACACATTCATTTGTAAATATAACAAATATCTGAGTACATATGAAAATATAAATATAGATATAAAACCCTTTGGATGATAAATCTCATATCTTGGTTCCAGTGGCCGAACCAAGGGTTCACATGGGATACCTCATGAGGAGAAAGGTCAGAGCAATGGGGGGGGATAAAATTGAAAATAAAGCCATGGAGAAAAGACAAGGGTGATAAAAAATGATGACCCTAGTCGGTTTTGCCCGAACTAAAGCCCTCCAAGAAGGGCCTGAAGCTCTCTGTTTCATTTAAACCGGGGGGGTGGTGGCCCTAAGAGATCTGAACCAGCGCATTTCTTGCTGGAGCAGAATCTTATTCCGGTCACCCCCCTAATTGGTATGTGGAGTCTATCCAGTACTGTAAAATAGACTTTGGGCATCCTATAGTTGTGTTGTCTAGCTACATGTCTTCCTAACGGAAGATAGAGATTGCCAATGCCCATACTGTGCATGTGTTTTTCAACTCTTTTGCCAAATTCTTGTCGGGTTTTCCCGACATAGAAGGCCCCACATTGGCATTGCATCAGGTACACGACTGCCTGTGTTCTACAATTGGCAAAATGGCGTAGTTGAAAGTTACTTCCATTCGGTAACGATATCATGGTCCTCTTTCCAATAACTCCACACTGTGAACAAGACCCACATGGGTATGTACCCCAAGTTTTACAAGGGTCTCTTCTTGCACTACCTCTGTATTCACTTTGTGTGAGCATGTTGCCAATCGAACTTGCTTTTTTGTATGTGATTTGGGGTCTAGAGGTCACTAGCCTACCCACGATCGGGGCCTCCATGCGAATTGACCAATGCTTGGAGATGATCTTCCTTATTTTGTTGTGTTCATTGGAGAATCTCATGATGATTCTAGTCATAGTATCTCCTTTTTTTGGGTTTTTGATCTAAAAGATTAAACTCTGTCTGTCCGAGTTATTAACTAGATTGAACGCCTTTTTTGAGGGACGATTTCGTGTACCCTCTATCCATTATTCTAATGGTTAATTCATCGGATTCTCGTTGAAAGTCTTCCTGTGTGCTGCAATTCCTTTTCAGCCTCATAAACTGGCTAAATGGGATGGACTTCTTCAATGGCTCTGGGTGGAAGCTGTCTGTGTGTAGCAGTGTGTTACCAGCCGTTTCTTTCCTATATAGCCTGCTTGAGAGTCTTCCAATGTGATCTTTTGAGATAGTGATATCCAGAAAGTTAACCTCTCTGGAATCATATGTCATGGTGAAAAAAAGATTGAGACTATTTTGGTTCATGCAGCTCAGACAGTCTCTGAGTTCACTCTCCGGGCTGTCCCAGATGATGAATATGTCATCAATATATCTCTGCCACGTACAGATGTGGCAAGAGTACATAGACAATTTTTCTCAAAGTAGAAAGTCCTTCTCCCACTCCCCCAGGTACAGGTTAGCATATGAGGGTGCGCAACAAGTCCCCATAGCCACCCCCTGTACCTGGAGGTAGTGGGAGCCCCTAAAAGAAAGGTGGTATGTTTCAAAATGAATTCCAACCTCCGGAGCATGAAGGCGTTGAATTTCCAATCTGTGGTGGCCCGTTGCCTCAGGACCTGTTCAACGGCAGCGATTCCTGCATCGTGCGGAATGCTATTGTAGAGTGATTCTACATTGATGGTGACCAATAGAGCAGAATCGGGGATGATCAGGTTGTCTAGAATTTGTAATAGGTGTATCGTGTCTCTAGTATAAGAAGGTAGATCCATCACGTGTGGTCTGAGATGGTGATCTATGATTTGACTGATGCCTTCCGTAATGGAGCCATTGCCAGAGATGATTGGCCTCCCTGGTGGGTCATCCAATTTTTTGTGCACCTTTGGCAAGGCATAAAATGTGGGTAAGCGGGGATGCCGTGTTCGTATGAATTCCCATATGTCCCTATTGATGGCACCCTCGTTGAGGGATTCATCAACCAGGTATAGGAATTCCTGATTAAATCTTTCCACTACTGATGGAGAGATTTTCTTGTAACATTTGTGTCACGGAACGTCCCACACTCCGCTTGAGTGCTTCCATCAGTATACCGCTTCCTAAGTTCTAGAACACGAGTCCAATGGATCTGGCTATAGGAACCCCCTAGAACTAGACAACACCAGTCTTGGAGTACATCAGAACTAACTTTATTTGAGATCTCACACACATTTATACAGCAGACTGACTCAAAGCTAACCTAATTAACATGAGCTAATTTACTAAAACATTTACCCAGACCAGGTGACAGACTTGTGGGCACCGAGCTTCACACAGTAGTATAAACACAATAACAGGAGCTAATTAACAATACAAACAACAATCTCCCCCCTCCTCAGCCTATTCATCAACAGTTCGTTTCCTAGCCAGTCCTGGAGGCTAATGTGATCAGCTCACTCAATTAACAGGTTGAGTTCAGAATCAACCAAACCAATAATAGTCTCTACATACATCCTGGGAGATATTGTGGACAAATATTACTGTCCCATTTTAAGTAGTCCAAGATATATTTTCTCACTCACCCTGTGCTAGGATGGCACAGGGTGACTTAGACATAAGATGTATTCCGAGTTTCACGGGCCCTCCCGTCACATCTCTCCCCTTTCGGCAGAAGACTAATACAGGAGGAGACCCCAGACGGGTTGACTCCGAAGTTAGTAAGCAGCTCCAGTCCTCTAATGCCTGTACCCACACAGTACCCCAAATAAATTGTTCCAAACAAAGCATTACTCACCCAGCCAACCCCTTACTCTCTGAGAACATATCTGCCGCTGGGGAGAGACCTGGACTGGCCCTTCTGCCTGGAGTCCTTTCTGCTGCTGGAGAGAAGACAGGGTGACTGGGCTCACTCTGTCATGCTGTTGGGGATCTGGGCCCACTGCCCAGCATCCCTGGGGTATACAGGTGGAGACTGAAGTCCCATCCACCTTCACAGGAAATCCATCCTCTGTTAGTTGAGGGCAGAGTCCAGCAGTCCTCGGGCCCCGTTGCCAGCCCTTCTGCTGGAAACCCCACACCATCTGTTCCAGCTAACTGTTGGGGCAGGAGGCTGGCTTCCTCCACTCCCAAACTGTGTAGCTGCCATTGGGGAGGTGAGCCGGCTGCTTCCTTTTCCATTCCCTCATCTGGTTGCTTGGACGACATGTCTATGGTACTGTCTCCCAGGTGCACTGATCTTTGCTGGGGAGGAAAGTCCGCTTCCTCCACCCTGGCCAACTGTTGGGGAGGGACAACACACACCTCCTCTCCCTTCTCCCCCTGTATCTGCTGCTGGGAAGTGATTGCCACCTTCTCACCCTGAGCCTCCGAAACTGCCACAGGTGTGGGGCAGAGGTCTTGGACCCTCTGTCCGGTTGCCAGCACTTCTGCTGGGGGTTTGCTAGGTGGTTCCTCCTCTACAGAAATGTCTATTAAATCCCCAGTCTCTGGAATTGGTAAAAGTGTGGGACAGAGGTTGTCTTGGACCCTCTGTTCAGTTACCAGATCTTCAGCTGGAGAAGTTTGTTTTAACTCCATAGATGCTGCTGGCAGAAAATCACATGTCCCTGTCAGTGTTGTGGGAGAAAGGCCGACTACCTCTTCTTTCAAGAAGGCCGAAGCCACTGTTGGTGCTGGGCAGAACACAGTGAACTTTGGCCCTGATAGCAGCTCTTCTGCTGGAGGCTCATCAGGTTGTTCTTCCTCAGCAGAAAAGTCTATCAAATCCCATGTCTCTGCAACTGATGTTTGGGGATAGAGGTTCACCATCTCCTGTCGATGGAACCCAGAAGATGCTATCATTTCTGGGCAGAGGTTAGCAGAGCTCTTCCCTGTGGTCAGCACTTCAGGTTTGGGGACGGCAATCTCCGGATTTTCCACTGCCGATTCTCTGGCATGCTGCTGAACTTGTTCTAGCAGTTTCCTGTATGCCCTTTCCAGATGCTGTTCCTTCCTTAGCAAATGGTCCAGATCAGGTTTGAGCTCTGAGACCCCTGCAAGACCGAGCATAGACTCTCTATATTCTCTCAGGTCCTCAAGGTCAGGTTCACCTTCATCGCCAAACATAAAATGATCTGTAAGGCTCTCCCACAGCAATCCAGGGCCGCCAAAGTCATATCTCTCCGGAGAGCATTCTGTTGTCTCCCCTAAATATCCCTCCTCTGCGTGCCATTGCAGAGCCCGATAACGATTGTCCAGCTCTATCTCCTGCTGGGCCAGCCTGTCCAACTCAGTCACCCATTGCTCCTGGGGTCGCTCTCCCAGGAATGCCATCCGCAATGCCCGTTGGTCACTGGCTCGTTGCTCTTGGGTTGGAAAGCACTTGCCCTGTTTTATACCAGCGAGCTGGAGGGCTCCGATCCAGAGCCCCACCTGAATCTGCTGCCTGAGCTCCGGGTATTCATCCTTAGACACAGTCCTGGTGTATGTTGAAAGGATGATCCGCAGCAGCCCCGGGAACTCTGATGCCAGGTCCATATTTCCGCTGGGGTGACTGAAGTCTGCTATGCTGATCTTGGATCCAGTTGGAGGTTTGGATGTCCCAGACTGCAGGAAGCTTTCCCGCTGCTTGCCACCAATGTCACGGAACGTCCCACACTCCGCTTGAGTGCTTCCGTCAGTATACCGCTTCCTAAGTTCTGGAACACGAGTTCAATGGATCTGGCTATAGGAACCCCCAAGAACTAGACAACACCAGTCTTGGAGTACATCAGAACTAACTCTTTATTTGAGATCTCACACACATTTATACAGCAGACTGACTCAAAGCTAACCTAATTAACATGAGCTAATTTACTAAAACATTTACCCAGACCAGGTGACAGACTTGTGGGCACCGAGCTTCACACAGTAGTATAAACACAATAACAGGAGCTAATTAACAATACAAACAACAATCTCCCCCCCTCCTCAGCCTATTCATCAACAGTTCGTTTCCTAGCCAGTCCTGGAGGCTAATGTGATCAGTTGACTCAATTAACAGGTTGAGTTCAGAATCAACCAAGCCAATAATAGTCTCTACATACATCCTGGGAGATATTGTGGACAAATATTACTGTCCCATTTTAAGTAGTCCAAGATATATTTTCTCACTCACCCTGTGCCAGGATGGCACAGGGTGACTTAGACATAAGAAGTATTCTGAGTTCCACGGGCCCTCCTGTCACAATTTGGTATTATTGAGTATCTTGAGGCACATCTTTTCATAATTAACATTGTCCATCAGGACAATGTTTCCCCCTTTGACGGATGCCTTAATGGTAATGTCCCGTATAATTTTTAAGGGTTTTCAGCGCATGTCAGAGTTCCGGGATGAGATTATTTCCGGTCGTTAATCTATCTAATTTCTCAATTTCTCTGGTGGTCTGTTTCACAAATAAAACTATCGCAGGGTGGAGGTTAAGAGGTGGAAACTTGTGTGATTTCTTTTTAAATTTTTTGTCCGGGTATCTAATCGATTTATCACCCTCTTCTTCTATCTCCTCCTCACCACTCACTTCATTTCCTAATTCTTCCTCCCAAAAGTCCTCCAAGACATAATCTTCTTGTAGTAATAAATTTAAGTCTCTTAGGGCTTTGAAGTCAGCCGCTTTTTAGATTGGGTGCTAATTCTGGTTCAGTGATTGTTTGGTATAGAGACTTTTAAGCAACAGCTTTCTAGTGAATAGGTGAATATCCTTGATGGTCTCAAAACTATCCATGCCCCGATTAGGGTAGAAGGATAGACCCAAGGCTAATACCTCTCGTTCAGCCGTTGTTAAAGAATGTGAAGAAAGATTAATGACATTCAGTCTTCCTTTCGGATTGGGGGTATCGTTGGGATCATCGTCAATTTTGTGAGAGACAGCGGATTGGGTGATGGACTGTTGTTCTTGTCTAAAAAACTGTCAAGTTGTGTTTGCTGGGTCTTCGGATAGGCCCCTGATCTCTCCTATTCCCTTTACCTTGGTTGGAGGGTGGGCCTCTTGAATTGCCGTGAGATACGCTTTTAGCCATGCTAGGTCCACCACCATGTGATGAATTCATTGTGGGTCCGTAGTGCGTTTTTTGTTACTTTGATCTCTCCCTCCATCTCCTGTTGTTTCACAAAGGGTCCCTTTCTTTTGCCCCGAAATTGGCCTGTATGTGAGGAAGCTGAAAAGGAGGAGTTAGAAGGTGTGTCCAATAGATTCAATTCAATTCAATAGAGTCATTCCATTTATTTGTGTTTTGATAGTGTGAGGTTCTTAAATTTCTTTTTTTCTTTTTTTTGTCTGTATTCCATCTGTAGGCCCTACCCTCTCTGAAAGAATTCTTGTCCCTCCAATATTTCTTTTCTTTTTTGATGAGGATGGCTTTACCGAAAGTTTCTTGGTGATCTTTTAATTTCTTTTCATGGACGGTATGTTCCTCATGTTGTTTAAGTGGCGCGAATGTGTCATAGAGTGTACTAATTTCCGCATTCATGCCCTCTAGCTGTTGTCTATATTCATTCTGTAGTAGTAACATAAGATTCATAGAGCAATCATTCAGTTTGCTCTCCCATTTATTTTTTAATTCTTTGGAGATATTTTCTAAGATGGGGAATATTTGGATTCTCAATCCAATAGGATTTATTCCCTCTCTGATATATCTCCCCAGAGATTCGATATGCCAGTGTAGGGCAGATTTTTTTTCCAAAATTTTGGTCAGACTGGAGAAAAGGGAAGATAGGTCAGAAATAACTTGCTCTTTCCCTTGATAACTTTTCTGGATGTTGGCCATAAACTCCTCCCATTCCCCTCCCTGTGGGTCCCCCATGATTCTCCCCCAGTGAGGTCCAAAGACCAGACAGAGATATAAGTAAACAAATCAAAGAACCAGGGGAAAAAAGAAAAAAGCTTCTCCTGGTTTATAGTACACTAATCCCCCCCAAAAGACAATTCCATAGGAGGAAAAAATAAGTGGACTGAAATCACTAAACAGATTTGTGCAAAAAACCTACCAAAGGGTCCACATCCAGCCACCGGGGTCAGAGTTGAGGTATGGGTGTATTGTCCACCCTATTGAAATAATATATGAAGTTGACCCTAGTGGTGTGGATGTGTCATTGCCATCATCCCATATCATTAATGAAAAAGCTGCATGAACCTCTAAAGGGATTTTTAAGGCAATGAAGACTAAAGATTATAAAAATAAATGTTTATTGTAAATTTATATAAAAAATATATGTTGTATAATAACAAAAGGTAAATAGAATAATTAAAGATAACACATAGCAGGATATTAAAAAAAGTGCATTCATGAAAATAGAAATCGGAGGAAGTGATACATAACACTATCCGATACAATCACCACAGACGAGAAACCGTGGTGTCGAGTAGTGAAATTCCAATGCGTTTCAACATGCTCAATTCAGAGAAAATGTCTTCTTCAAGGAAATGTATCATAATCTAAATGAAATAAAAAAACGGACGCCGCTGCGGGCACATGTGAGTAGACTGTGAGCCGCAATATGCGAGATACATACATAATCTATACAGCTTATAATATTGCCATTTTTTAATTTCATTTAGATTGTGATACATTTCCCTAAAGAAGGCATTTTCTCTGAATTGAGCACGTTGAAACGCGTTGGAATTTCACTACTCAACACCACGGTTTCTCATCTGTGGTGATTGTATCGGGTAGTGCTATGTATCACTTCCTCCGATTTCTATTTTCATGAATGCACTTTTTTTAATATCCTGCTATGTGTTATCTTTAATTATTCTATTTACCTTTTGTTATTATACAAAATATATTTTTTATATAAATTTACAATAAACATTTATTTTTATAATCTTTAGTCTTGATTGCCTTAAAAATATATTATATTAAAAATCAAAAGAATAGTGGATATTTCAATGCCTTCATTAATACCACCAGGCGAAAGAACATCAAGATCATATATCCAGAATGTTTCTCTGGCACATAGCTTCTTAAAACGTTCAACCACCGGGAGGGAGCTGGGTATCTGCTCAATGACCCACACTTGTAGGCCATTGGTAGATTTTTGGTGGACCTCAGCAAAATGTCTCGGGATACTATGCGGATCAATCCCTCCCTCAAATAAGTCTCCTATGTTCGCAAAGCTCTTATGGTGTGGCCTACATAAATTAGGCCACAAGGACAAGTGAGCCCATATATTACGAAATATGAAGAGCAGTTTAAAAAATCCTTCAACTGGTAGGTTTTACCTTTTGTGCTAAAAGATTTTTTTCTGTACTGCACAAACTTACATGTCTTCCAAAGAGCCTTACGACACTGGTACATTCCTACCAGTGGTATTAGGACTGGCATGATAGAAGGAACTATACTGGATTTAAATTTACTAGGAGCAATTTTATTTTTTAGATTTGGCGCTCTACGGTAAGTCACCCTAGGGTGTTCAGGAATAATAGTTCTGAGGTGTGGATCCTGTTGTAGGATATTCCAATGATTGGCCAATATTCTCTCCATCTTTTTGAATTGGAAATGGAATGTAGTGGTGAATCGAACCGAATGGTCCTCTGGTTCACAAACTACTTTTGGGGGTTTCCCTTTTTAAGTAATATTCAAACGCTTGATCGACTAGAGTCTCAGGATATTGTTTATCAATAAACTTATTTTTTAGAAGAACACTTTGATCTATATAATTGCTGTCTCTTGTACAATTCTGTCACAGCCGACAGAATTGTCCTTTCGGAATGTTTTGGATCCATTTCGGATCATGACAGCTTTTGTGGTGTAGATATGAATTGCCTGCATTTGGTTTGATGAACTTTTTGGCAACAATAGTATCTTCATCATGGCCTAATTCCAAATCCAAAAGGCCAGAGTGTTTGGGTCACTAACAAATGTAAAAGACAGGACATATGGATTATCATTACAGTATTTTACAAATTGACTGATTGTGTCAGGGGCACCATCCCAGATGACAATTATGTCGTCTATATACCTCCCGAAAAAAACAATGTTGGCCGAAAAGGGATTTTGTCTAAGAATATGATGGGTCTCCCAAAAACCCATTGCTAAATTTACATAGGATGGGGCTAAATTGGCCCCCATCGCAGTGCCCTGTAGTAGTAGGTAAAAATCCCCATCAAAATTAAAATAGTTATGCGTTAGGCAAAAACGTGTTGCTTCTAAAATAAAAGCTGCCTGACGAGGATTGATTAATGGGTCTTGGGCCAGGAAGTGTTCCAAGGTATATAGGGAACTAACATCAAATGAGAGCCATACATAAGTAGGCTCCCACTTGTATGGAGACAATAGTTCTAGCAAATGCGTACCATCCCTAATGTAGGACTGTAACTGACGCACTATAGGCTGTAAAAACTGATCACTATACAAACTAAAACCTGTGGTCACACTATCCATCGTAGCCACAATAGGTCTACCTGGAGGGGTTTGCAAGTTTTTATGGACCTTCAGGAGGTGATAAAAATACGGTATCTGGTAAAACCCTTTTTTGAAGGAAATATCTTTCCATTTTTTTTTTTTTTTCCAGAATCATGTTTATTGTCAGTAAAAGTCAAGTTATACAGAAGCATAACAAAATAAAGGTACATAAGCAGTAGTATATTGTTTTGTTGTATAATATGTGGTACAATGAACATCTATTCAGTACTATACAGCATGTTCAACTTTGCTATTAATAAACATAAGTATGATATAACCGTGAATAACTATACTCAAGTAGTAAACATTGAAACAGGAAAGTCTGTGCCTAGAGATGATTCAGTGAGTATGTTTTATTTTGGGGACCCTGATAGGTCTTTGTATGTTTCGTGCGGTGACCCCGAGCTTTGTGTAATTAAATCGATCGGGGAGATTGTAAGTTGTCGTTTATCTCAGGTCGGCACCTTATGAATGGTGTGGATAAAGGTACTTGGCCGTCAGGTATGAGCGAAGATATTTGTGGGTTCGCTCAATCGTGCGTTAAATTGTTATCTATTAGTGTGGGGTCCTGGAGATATTTTTGTGTGTAGTGTTACTTTTTAGTGTATATTGCCTCTGGGCGTTTTAACGTGTGATAGGATTGCGGTCACCGGACCACAAGCAATCCTATTCTTAGTTGGGTAGGGAAGATGGAATTTCCGTATCGGGAGGGGATGGGATGATTAGGAGGTTAGAAATATTAGGTAGGAGAGGAAGGAGTAGAGCGGGTATGGGCTAATGATTATGACGTTGTTGTCCTCAAGAAGAGTCCCATGTAGGAAAAGGGGGGGGGGGGGTGAGGAGTAGGGTGGAATATAAGAGGGGGGGGAGATTAAAGGCGTAAGAAGGGTAAAAAAAGAAAAAGAGTATAGCGAGTCCTCCTCCGACAGAGCCTCAAATGATAGTATAAGATCTTAGGACAAGAGGTCCTTATATTCGGCTGTCGTTTGGAAATGTTGCCAGCACGACCAAATAGTTCTGAATTTGGAGGGTGTATCTTTGGCTTGGTGGATCAGTTCCTCCATTTCGGCTACTTTAGATATTCGTTTGAGCCAATCTGCTATAGTAGGGGGTTTAGAAGACTTCCAGAGAATCGGGATGCACATTTTTGCCGCATTTATCATATGTAGTGCAAGAGAGCGGTGATAGTCTTTTTTTGGGATAGAGGAGTGATGTAGCAACATTTGGGCAGGGGTGAATTCAATCTGATAGGTGGTAATATTAGTGGTAATACGTTGGACTTCTTTCCAGAAGGGTTAAATGAGTGGACATGACCACCATAAATGGACCATGGAACCTTCTGCCTCTGAACATCTCCAGCAGGTGGAAGGGATAGAAGGGGAAATTTTGTGGAGTTTAAGGGGGGTTTTGTACCATTTAGAAAAGATCTTGAATCCGTTTTCTTGTGCTGACACGTTAATTGAACCTTTGTGGATGTAGGAATATATGTTTTCCCATTCTTGGTCTGACAGATCTAATTCTAATTCTCTTTCCCAACCGCGAGTGGCTACATTGGATTTGGGACTGTGGTCCGAGAAAAGGAGAGCATAGATTTCTGAAATTACATGTCTCTGTGGTTCTGTCTTGGAGCACAAAACTTCAAAAGGTGTGAGTTGCCTGGAGTAATCGGTATTCTTGTGGGGTTGGCTAAGAAAGTGCCGTATTTGATTGTATGTCCAAGGCGGAAAGGGTCTACCTGACATGTGTGTGGGTAAATTCGTAATAGCTAGGAAGGTTTTTCCGGAAAAGAAATGTTTTGCGCGTATATCTTCTTGGGGCCAGTATCCCTTAAGGAATGTAGTGGATATACCCGGTGGGAAATCTGCGTTATTTCGGATTGGTGTTAAGGGGCTTGGGATGGAGGAAATGTGATGTTTTTGGCACATTGACTTAAATGAGTGAAATGTGGAGGAGATCAAGGGATGTTTTGAGCACGCCATAGGAATCTGTCTTGAGGGAGTCCAAGGTAGTTGTTTAACTGGGATCGGTGAGAATTCATTTTCAATTTGCGTCCAGGCTTTAGTGTGGGAGTGGACATTCCAGTCAACTATTCTGGACAATTGGCATGCCTTGTGGTATTTGGCAATGTCTGGGAGAGCTATTCCTCCTTTTAATTTGGGTAGAGAAAGTCTTTCAAAACTAAGCCTAGGACGTTTTTTTCCCCATATAAATTCGCTGCACGCCCTGCGGTATGATGCAAAGAAGGCTTGCGGTAATCTTATGGGGACTGTTTGCAAGACATATAGTATTCTTGGGAGAATGTTCATTTTAATTATCGACGCCCTCCCAAACCAGGAAAAGAGTCCCGCTGACCAGGACTTAAGGTCTTTTTGAATTTGTTGGAGGATCGGTATATAGTTTTTGAGATAGAGGTCAGAAAGGTGGATCGATATGCGGATCCCTAGGTAGGTAATCGCATCTCGGGTCCACTTGAAGGGGAAGTTAGATTGACAGGATTCTAGGGTCTCTTTCTGTAGGGAAACGTTTAGGGCTTCGGATTTTGTGAAGTTGATTTGTAGGTTGGTTAGGAAGTTGAATGTATTAAGGTCCTTAAGTAGATTGGGTAGTGTAATGTGGGGTTCAGTCAGGAACAAGAGAATGTCGCCTGCGAAAGCAGATAGCTTATATGTAGTCTCTGAGATGGAGACTCCTTTGATGTCTGGATTAGATCGTGGACGTTGAAGGAGTGGTTCTAAGGTAAGGATGAATATTAACGGTGAAAGTGGGCATCCCTGACGTGTCCCGTTTGACATGGAGAAGGCATTCGACAGGTGTCCATTAACACGGACCTGTGCGGTGGGGGAGGCATAGAGGGCCATTATAAATTGTAACATACGGTCTCGTATACCGATCTTTTTGAGTACTTCCGACATATAGTCCCACGCCACCCTCGAATGCCTTCTCCGCGTCAAGCGACAAGAAGAACCCTTGCTGTTGGGTTGAAGTTAACCATTTGTGTATATTGATCGCCTTGGTTGTGTTGTCTCTAGCCTCCCTGCCAGGTATAAACCCTACCTGGTCTAATGAGATGAGTTTAGGCAGGAGGGGCAAAAGACGATTAGCTAATATCTTGGCGTATATTTTGAGATCAACATTCAGTAAGGATATAGGGCGGTAGTTCGACACCTTAGATGCATCTTTATTGGGCTTAGGTATTACAGTTATATGTGCTGTTAGTAGGTCTCTAGGTGGGGGATTGTCTGAGGATAGAGAGTTGAACGCCTTCAGGAAATGTGGTTTGAGGGTTTCAGTGTAAGTTTTGTAATATCCGGTCGTTAGACCGTCTGGGCCGGGGCTCTTACCAGTCTTCAATTGTTTTAGAACCATGTCCATTTCAGCTGGGGCTATGGGTTGTTCCAGATCGGTTGCTTCAGCAGTAGGTATGTGCATGGGACAATATTTCGTGAGAAAGTCATGGATGGCTTTTGTTCTGTGGTTGTCTGTCCTCTGTGAGTTGGGGGTATGTAGGTTGTACAGTTGGGAGTAATAGTGTACAAATTGCCTGGCTATTTGGTCATTGGATACTATTCGTTTCCCAGTAGCGTCCATTATCGAGTGGATCGTTGTATTTGCTTTTTTGTCTCGAAGAGCTCTTGCCAAGATTTTGCCTGACTTATTGCCGTGCTCATAGAATATTTTTTGGGAGAGTATATAATTTTGTTTCGTTTGCTTGTTTAGGGCCTCTAAGAGGTCAGATCTAGCTTGGAGCAGTTCTGGGAGGGACGTCAATGCTTGGGAGGTTTTGTGTGCTCTTTCCAAGGATTGTATCCGGGAAGTCAGTGTATTTATGTGTTTCTGTCTTTCCTTCCTACGTTTGGCTGAGAGTCCGATTAGTTCTCCTCGAATGGTGCTTTTATGTGCTTCCCATCTCATCATAGGTGAGATATCAGGGGAGTCATTTTCCTTAAAGTAAAGCAAGAGGCGTTCATGTATGGTTGCCATTGTTGCGGTATGCGTGAGAAGCGAGGGGTCCAGACGCCAAATTTGGGGTCGGGGATTAGTGTTTGAGAATACTAGCGTCATGGATATTGGGTGGTGATCCGAAAGAAACATGGAATCAATGGTGGCTGTAGTTAGCATCGGTAGGTCCCTTTGCGAAAGGAATATATAGTCTAATCTAGAGTATCTGTTATGGGGGGTCGAATAAAATGTGAAATCTTTCTCGTTCGGGTGAAGTGTACGCCAGGAGTCATGTAGTGATAGTTCTTTTAGTTGTGATTTAATTGCACGTAGCGCACTATATGGTAGGTTTGAGGAGCCGGTCGAGGTATCATGTAAGGGATTCAGAGGAACGTTGAAGTCTCCTCCTAGTATAAGAAGGCCTTCTTGGAACAAAGTGAGTTTTTGTAAGGTGGACCTGAAAAAGGGCACTTGTTTCGTGTTAGGTGCATATATGTTGGCCAGGGTTATTCGTTTTCCGTGTAGTGTGCCTTTGACAAAAAGGTATCGTGCTTCTGTGTCTATGCAAGTTTCTGTAATGTGAAACGGGCAATTTTTAGCGAATAGGATAGAGACTCCTTTAGATTTTGTGGAGTTATTAGTTGCGTGGATGAAGGTTGGAAAGCGGTAGTTGGAGAGTTTGGGGGTGGAGCCTGTTCTAAAATGGGTCTCCTGAAGAAAGACAATGTCCGCTTTGTTTTTATGTAAGGAAAGTAGTAATTGAGAGCGTTTTTCGGGGATGTTAAGTCCCCGTATATTTAGGGATATTACTTTGATTGTTTTATTTTTGGCTGATGGTGTTTGCGGCATATTGATGGAGTGGTCAAAATTTAGAGGTGCTGGAAAAGGAGGATAGGAGGGTTTCGTAGAGCTATGAGTCTCTGTCGGAGGAGGAGGAGGAAAGATTGAGAAAGGGGATTAGAATGAAATAGCAAAGAATCCGCGTCTTTTTGAGGGGGGTTTTAATGAAGCTTAGGGGTTTGAGAACGTGGATGGGGGTCTAAGAATAC
This sequence comes from Aquarana catesbeiana, assembly GCF_042186555.1. Taxonomy (NCBI): domain Eukaryota; kingdom Metazoa; phylum Chordata; class Amphibia; order Anura; family Ranidae; genus Aquarana; species Aquarana catesbeiana. The sequence goes on along the minus strand of NC_133326.1, from coordinate 513,723,315 downwards.
GATACTTTTGTATTTCAGTCTGATGCGTCTATGGGTGGAAATGTTCGGGGAGCTTGCGTGCGTGTGTGGTCGTTTCCGGTGATTAGCGAGATCCTGCTCGCTTATCCGTAGAGAATATATACCTGTAATTAGGTATGACCGGAGTGAGTCAGCGGCGTGCAGTGAAATCTGGTTTATAGATCAGCAGATGTGGCTGTGAGCGCCACTGAGGTGAGGAGTGGCTGAAATCGGTAGGAAGAGGTGTGGTTCGAAGAGGAGTGGCTACCCGCTAGACAGGGAGGAGATGTGAGCTTATGGAGGAGGTTGAAATTTGTGATAAACTAGTGTTGAGGTAGATCCTGGGGATTGTATGAATAGGTGAGTGGAGTATTTAATATAGGGATCAGAGTTGATAGTGCTATTAGGGAGGATAGTAAATTACATGTAGGGAAAAGCCTGTAATTCGGAGTAAAAGTGCATTCTGTGTGTTTAATCCGTGTGCCCCTGGTTCGTGACACTATATTCAGGGTGCCTTCTAGGCAAGTGTTAAACTAAATATTGTCTTGTAGGCAATACATGGAGTTTGGTAACCATATGTATTAGAGAATCATAGACATTCCTTAAGAATGACAAGTGATTAATAGACTTATGCTATACAAAACTCATAACAGTGGTATCCCATATACGTCATGCTGTCAACCTTGGTCTATCCTGTATGGACTGAAGCAGCTACTACCCTTTGTGCGGGGTGGTTAAGTCAGAGCCCTACGTCTTATCTTATCAAGGATTAATATGATGTGAACGGTATCTGTGGCATGGTGCGTTGATGGGCCGAGTAATCATTGGGTAGGTATGAATCTGAAGCGTGAGGCAAGTGGGAACAAGAGCCACATATCAAATGTGCCCGGGGCTACACATAGGTGGTTAGTTTCGTCCGGTAGATTTATAGGCTGGTTGGAGTCCAATCTCCTACGTTACCGTGTGTATAGTAGGAGCTGGCAGATGTAGCTGTCACCTGTGTCTCAGGTCTACAGTGTGTGCGTCAAAGGAGATACCCTAATCTGGAGGAGTTGAACTGGAACAGTGTGACCAGTGAGCCTCCCAACCATCTATGGAGAGTGTTGTCTTGGGGTGAGGTTTGCCATTATAACAGGGCCTTGTTTATAATGTTATAGTGAAACTGGGGGTGATCCAGATATCACAGAAGGATGTCGTCTCCTTAACAGTTCAGTAGGGTATCGGAAAGTGCGGGTACTATGATGCACCTGGGGCAACTCCTATCGCATGTGAGCGTAGGATAAATTGGGTTATTGCCGATCGATATAATATTGAGTTCATCGATTCTGTTCGGCCCTAGGACCCCAGCCAATAATTATGTACATTGAAATAGTCAGCATAGTATTATAGGTGGTGATGATCCGTAGGAGTCGAGTCCCCCTTACTTATAAGCAGTAAGTGGAGTAGCCGGGTTAGTGGCTAAATTAAGTGGGTCAGTGCGATAAACAGTCTCGTCAATAACGAGCTGTGTGTAGGGTAATAGCCGTGTGAAGTCGGATCATGCCCATACCGCATTGCTCGGAGAAATTTGCTCGGAACATCGGTTGCGGTTTGCACATTTGTAGTAGTATATTGTGTAAGACCTTTTTATGCATTCTCACGGATCATCACTCCCATCAACATTGTCTATTCATGTCAAGAGCAGAGATATTAATAGGTAAAGAAAAACAAAAGGAAATAAAAGTTTGGTAACAGCAAGAGAGCTGTAACTTGTCATATAAATAGGAATGCTTAACCGCCTCCCCCACCCTCAGTCTAAAGCGAGTGGGAGTAAGGTTTCAGTGCAGGAAAGGATACGTGGGCAGTGCGCTCAAGGTTGTCAAAGATGACTAGAGCCTTGTAAGCTGAAATGTCATTTCTTGTCAGAGTTTTTGGTTACCTCCTGTATTGAAGAAATTGTTGATCCGCAGCTTTTGTTCTCGCATGTCAACAGCGCTCAGTGTGGTTTCGTTCTCATCGTCTTTGTGATGCCTGGAGCAGGATGGTAAAGGCCGGCTCAAGAGCCTAGGGCTGAGGGGTGACTTGAAGCTAGCAGATAGGGTTAACGAAGCATGACACAAACCAGGGAAAGACCGGAATACAACCTATTGAAACCTGTGAAACAAAGGGCAGTGGGAAAACAGATTCTCCGCGTGTTGCACGTTCTGGCGTTGCTGCTCAGCGGTCTCGGCGTGCTCTCCTGGTCTGCGGGGTGTCCAGCGGGCTGGAGCCTCTATCCGTGCCTGGCGCTTGGAGACGTAGTCTGGCTTCGGATGGGGATCGCTGCCTCCTGTAGCGGTGCGGCTGAGTGTCCATTGGTTCGTTGTCAGGCGGGAGTTTTCTGGGAGCCGGAGGGCGGAATTCCGCATACCACTCGGGAACCTCCGTGAAAGGTATGTCCAGGGTGTCGCAGAAATAGCGCAGATCTTCTGGCACTCTGAGTAGTGCGGTGCGACCCTGATAAGAGGCTGACAGGCAGAAGGGGAATTTCCACCTATATGGAATTTCCCTAGAACGTAGCACTTCCAACAGGGGGCGCAATTCTCTCCGACGTTGCAATGTAATTGTAGAGAGGTCTTGAAAAAGGCGTATGTCCGCGCCATTGTGTGAAAGCTTTGTAGCTATGCGGGCCTTACGCAGAAGTTCTTCTTTCAGTTGATAGTCTATAATATGACAGATCACATCCCTGGGTGGGTCCGCTTCTCTCCCCCGTGGACGTAGGGCGCGGTGGATGCGTTCCATACCTATGGGGGTAGTGGGGGGTTTATCCAGGAGGCCGTTAAAGAAGCAGGAGACCTCTGCTTGCAGCCTGTCTGCTTCGATTGATTCCGGCAGGCCTCTCACCCGCAGATTATGGCGCCTGCCACGGTTGTCCAAATCCTCCATGTGTCGATTTAGGTCCCGTAGCTGTAGGGTGTGTGTATCTAGGACCTGACACGTACGGCAGAGCACAGTGGAGTGGGTTGTAGTCGTCTTCTCCACTTCTTGGACTCTGCCCGCAATCGCTTGAATGTCAATCTTGAGATCCGTGATGGCCGCTGTCAGAGCTGCCGTGAGGGTGTTTTTTATATCTAGTGCCACGGAGTGTAAATCCTGGAGGCTGGGTTGTGAGTTCGGCGTGAGAATAACCGCTCCATTGTCTGGGTGCGATAAGGTCTCTGCTGCTGGGCCTGCTGTCTGAGGAGGGCCTCGTGTGGGCGCCATGTTGCCAGAATGGGAGCGGAACATTTCTGGTATATTTTGGCTAATCCTGCCATTCAGGTCACGGGGGGACCTGGATCTGGAAGCGGAGGAGCTGCGGGATGAAGTCCCCATGTTTTCCTCGTGGTAGGGTGGATGGGCAACCTCCGTTGTAGTTAGAATGTCCTCTCTGTCAGCGGGAGCAAAAGACTTAAGCTGCCATCTTCTCCCGAGGTCAGGCCACCATATCTTTCCATTTTATTAATAATACCATCTTGGAGTGCTGTAAAGACTAAAAGGTCAACTTCTTTAGCAAATTCAAGTGTAGGATCCCTGGCAAGTTTAATGTATGTGGTACTATCTGAGAGTAGCCTATTTGCCTCTCCCACATAATCCACTTTATTTTGTAGAACTACCCCTCCCCCTTTGTCTGCCAATTTTATAACAATATTCCAAGTGCTTTTATCTCAGGTGGCGAAAGGTTGTTAGTTTTCGAGGTAGTGGAAGACTGACAAAGTTTTAAAAAGTCTGCGTATACCACTCTGTAAAAGCTCTCCAAGTAGGGACCCTTGGCGTGTGATGGATTAAAAATAGATTTTGGCCTAAATGATGTGTGGACTATGGGAGGTGAAGTAACGAGGTGTTGTGTAAAAAGGCTAATAGCGTCCTCTTCCAGGGATAATGTGTCCAAGACATCAATGGGGTTGATGTCAAACTCAAATTGGTCGGGAGTCAAAATGGATGGGAATGTTTGAGGGGAAACGGCTGCAAGCAAAGGGTTCTTTTTCTCCTGTTGGAGGTGGTAATATCTTTTAAATATGAAGTTACATATATACCTGTTAAGCTCTTTAAAAAGAAGAAACGGATTTGGTTTGTTTATGGGAGTAAAATTAAGCCTTCGACTTAAAAGTGAGGTATCTGCAGTGGAGAGAATATGTGATGATAGATTAAATATTTTTATAGTTTCCTGATCTTCTGAACATTGGGGTTGTTTCTTGGTTCATCCTCATCTACAGCCTTTCCTGTCAGTCTTCTTTTTTTGGAAGTTGCTGGAGGAGGACTGGGCACTAAAAAAGAAGGAGAAGAAAACAGGTCTACAGGGATAGATGGTGGTAACTGACTATACTCAGACACGGATGGAGCAATATTCTGTGTCATTTGAGTGGCTTGAACCAAAAGCTCTATGGTATCTATAGTGCTGGGAACGTTAGAAGAGCTACCAGAATCTCTAGATATTGATCGGACCCCAACATGAAGAGTGTGAAGCTGTGAGGGAAGGGGGACCATGGACTGCGTCTGGCTAGATCTAGTGGTATGATCACTTACATTGCCAGAATTATTGGCCATGGATGGTCTATTGTAGAAATGATTGAGGGCAATCAGCAAATCATTATTTTTAATATTATTACTATTCTTGATATTTGTATCTTATTGTTTTCACTTTTATTTTTACAGTTATGAGAGCCTGGATGTTGTCTTTATAACCTCTGATGCTCATCAGAAGTGACTAGGCAAGATGGTTGCAAGTCCATAAGTGAGAGTGGGGGACAGGGACCAGATGAGTTGCGAGGTAACTGGGGAAGGGAAGAGGAGGGTGGAAAGCGATTATGCGGAGCCGTAGATCTTAAAGGGTCAGGAAAATTATTGTGATGATTGTTCCTTTTCTTGTTCCAAGAAAATACTCTATTGTGATTTAAATCAACTAGATTGCGTCTAAATTTACCAAGCTTTATCCAAGCTTTAGATGAAGCTTTATCTTCATCTAATTTCGTATTTTTCTTTAATACATTTAACCAAGAAAATGGGATGAGTGTATTGTGACTAACAATGTGCTGTGCTAATTGTCAAACTTGATAGGTTAATTTATCGAACCTGTGCGTTCTGTGAGAGATGAGTATAGTCATCCACTTTGAGGTACAGAACTCAGCAATGTCCGCCCATTCCTTTTTATGGTCAACTTCAAGAAAAGGACATTCCTTCATAACTCTCAGACCCCTAGGTGAAATTTTAGTATCAATATATTTTTCTAAAAATAATTTATCCCACCACTGTTGATTAGTGAGTGGTCTGGATTTTTCCAATTGTATGAACTATGGCGATCTTGTTTAAAAGTGGAAAGTGGTAAGGCTGTGTACAAATCATCCAGAACTGCATGTCTATGAGTTTCTTTATCATTTATGAGGTCCATATGGAAAAGGTAATAAAATGGTATGAATACTGGGTTGGCGATATGGAAGATATATATGCAAAAATACAATCAGAAATAATAAATAGATGGAACAGATGATTGCAGGGATGTGGAACAAGTATGCAGCACAGCAGCTTCTAATGACATACAAAAACACAAATAAAGGCGCAAAAGCTTAGAACCATCAATATCCCAAATACAATTTAAAATCTGCTGTTGTAGAGCACACAGTCTGTATTAGTCCATGTAAGTATTTAGTAGTGAATGGGGAGTAAAAAGTCTAAAGCACTTAGGGCTGTCATCACAAAGGAACAGAAAGCAGGTTCCAAACAAACTGCAAAAAACAAGGAAAGAGGCGCCTCTAAGTGTAGACGTTTTTTTTTAAAAATGTAAAAATAAATTAGAATGGCAACTCACATTTGAGTAGTAAGTAAGCACATTGGTCCCAGCAAAGGGTAAGTCCAAATGGTGATGATCCTGCTTCCTAGGTCCTTCACAGGCGAACGCTATCTTCACTAAAGCCACTGCTTATGTAGGAAAGCTGGCTGCGGTGGGGAGACTCAAAGCGAGGCGTGAGGCGCAATATAATATTTTTGTTAATACATACACATATATAATTGTGGCACCGGAGCCGTACCACTCCCATCCATCTAACGCACTAATTACGCGGTCAACTTAGACTACATGTTTTCCTGTATATAGACATTGTAATTGTTTCCATATATCTTTCATTGGATGGACATGAATTTGATGAGGTCACATCGCCTGATTGTCTATCCTTTATTATGTATTTATTTATTCCAATCAATTGCTTTTTAGATTGTGTTGGCTCCAATTGCTATTATGAATTCATGATCTTATTCATTATTGTTTTTCAAAATATCATCAATTTTAAAAAAAATATAGAATTTTTCATAATATTGGGTCTTATAGATATTTGATTAATTATCTTCTATTTAATTCTTTTTATGCTATATCATAGTTTATCATAAAATATTTTATTGATTGATCTTTTATCATGTCATTATAATTTAGGTGTATTATTATACATCAATTATATGTGTCTGTGTGTTAATCTGTTTTGGACTATAGTTCCTTATTTATTAAATTCTGCTCCGCCATGCACCTTGATAGAGATATAGAAAAATATTTCCCTCCCCTTCCCTGTGTATATTCTATATAATCGCCCCATATGGTCCCTTCAATGTAGTCTGCTTGAGAAAGGAGCGCAGCTTGCTGTAACACCCGCAGCACGCATACTCACGAAACACATTGCATAGCGTGTGACGTCATTCTCTGTTGCCATCCTTCCTATTGCGCCTCAAGTCTCGCTTTGAGTCTCCCCACCGCCGCCAGCTTCCCTACATCAGTGGTGGCTTCAGTGAAGACATTGTTTGCCTGTGAAGGACCTAGGAAGCAGGATCGTCACCATTTGGACTTACCCTTTGCTGGGACCAATGTGCTTTTTACTTACTACTCAAATGTGAGTTGCCAATCTAATGTATTATTAAAAAAACGTCTACACTTAGAGGCACCTCTTTCCTTGTTTTTTGCAGTTTGTTTGGAACTTGCTTTCTGTTCCTATGTAATGGCAGCCCTGAGTGCTTTGGACTTTTTACTCCCCATTCACTACTAAATACTTATGCCCCGTACACACGATCGGGCATTGATCGGACATTCCGACAACAAAATCCATGGATTTTTATATATTTTATTATATATTTTTTATATATTTTTATTTTAATACAAATGCACTGATTCCTGTGTAAATGACACTGGCAGTGAAGGGGTTAACCACTAGGGGGCTAGGGAAGGGTTAAGTATGTCCTGGGGAGTGTTACTACCCTGTTTCCCCAAAAATAAGACCTAGTGTGATTGTCGGTGATGGCTGCAATATAAGCCCTACCCCCCAAATAAGCCCTAGTTAAAGTCCTTGTAGGTCTTATTTTCAGGGTAGGGTTTATTTTCGGGGAAACAGGGTAGGACTTATTTGGGGGGGTAGGGCTTATATTGCAGCCATCACCGACAATCACGTTAGGTCTTATTTTCGGGGAAACAGGGTCACTAGGGGGGGTGTGGCTACGTGTGACACGTCACTGATCTCTGCTCCCGATCATAGTATAGAGTTGTTTTATTTATTTATATATATATATTTATTTATATATATATATATATATATATATATATATATATATATATATATATATATATATATATAGTGTGTGTGTGTATATATATATATATATATGATATATATATATATATATAATTTTTTTTTTTTTTTTTAATTATCTTAATGCACATCGTGTGCTTACCAATTGTGGTCCAATTTAGCCATATATTGGACCGTGGGAATCCCCTCTCCTAGGTGCAATGTCATGCTTGAACATATAGACCTTTTAACTATATCTATGAATATTTAGAGTATTATTTATAATACAAATTTATGGGTATATAAAAATAATAAAAAACATAATATTTTTGTTAATATATACACATATATAATTGTGGCACCGGAGCTGTACCACTCCCATCCATCTATTGCACTAATTACGTGGTCAACTTAGACTACATACTCTCCTGTATATAGACATTATAATTGTTGTCATATATCTTTCATTGGATGGACATGAATTTGATGAAGTCACATCACTTGATTGTCTATCCTTTATTATGTATTTATTTATTCCAATCAATTGCTTTTTAGATTGTGTTGGCCCCAATTGCTATTATGAATTCATGATCTTATTCATTATTGTTTTTCAAAATATTATTTTTTTTTTATTCATTAATAATTTTTACATAAACATAAAATATTTTATTGATTGATCTTTTATCATGTCATGTTATAATTTAGATGTATTATTATTCATGAATCGTATGTGTGTTAATCTGTTTTGGACTATAGTTCCTTAAATTCTGCTCCACCATGCACCTTGATAGAGATATAGAGTAATATTCCCCTCCCCTGTGTATATTCTATATAATGGCCCTGTATGGTCCCTACAATGTAGTCTGCTTGAGAAAGGAGAGTGGCTTGCCGTAATACCCACAGCTCGCATGCTTACGAAACGTGTCGCATAGCGTGTGACGTCATCATCCGTTGCCATCCTTCCTATTGCACCTCATGCCTCCCTTTGAGTCTTCCCACCTCTGCTGGCTTCCCTACATCAACGGTGGCTTCAGTGAAGACAGCGTTCACCTGTGAAGGACCTAGGAAGCAGGATCGTCATCATTTGGACTTACCCTTTGCTGGGATCAATGTGCTTTTTACTTACTACTCAAATATGAGTTGCCAATCTAATGTATTATTAAAAGTTTAAAAAAAACATCTACACTTAGTGCCTCTTTCCTTGTTTTTTGCAGTTTGTTTGGAACCTAGTTTATATTCCTATGTGATGGCAAAGCCTGAGTGCTTTGGACTTTTTACTCCCCATTCACTACTAAATACTTATGCCCCGTACACACGATCGGGCATTGATCGGACATTCTGACAACAAAATCCATGGATTTTTTCCGATGGATGTTGGCTCAAACTTGTTTTCGGTCGCACAAAGTTGTCAGAATTTCCGATCGCCAAGAACGTGGTGACGTACACCACGTACGACGAGACTAGAAAAGGCCAGTTCAGAACGAAGCGGGGCACCCTTTGGGCTCCTTTTGCTAATCTTGTATTAGTGAAAGTTTGGTGAGAGACGATTCGCACTTTTTCAGACTCGTGGTTTTCAGATCGTTTTCTGCTGTTCAGTTTGTGCTTGTGGGTTTATATCTGCTCTTCAGTGCATCCAGCGAGTTACGCGTGACTCTTGTCATTGTGTTCTTGTTTGTTTATTACTTCTTTTCAGGTCGCTCTTCACAGGCCTTGCTGTTCTTCAGTGCGTTCTGTTACTTCGTTCTGAGCAGCCGACCGTTTTCTAGCCATGTTGCGTATACGTACTCCTCGTAGAGTTCGTGCTGTGCGGGGGCTTGGTGTTGGGGTCCTTACCTTGACACAAGCCCAGTCCATGAACAGGGTGGGGAGGAGTTCATGGACCAAGAATTGGTTGCTTCAGCATGACCTGTTCTGTCACATGCCTTTGCTCCGTGAGATCCGTGAGAATAATCCTGATGATTTCAGGAACTTTCTCAGGATGACGGACCCCGTATTTCACCGTTTGTTGGCTTTGCTGACCCCTATATTAGCAGGCAGGATACCTGCATAAGGCAAGCCATCACTCCAGAGCAGAGGTTGGTCACCACCCTGCGGTACTTGGCGACGGGGAGAAGCCTGCAGGACCTCAAGTTCTCGACAGGCATCTCCCCCCAGGCTCTGGGGATCATTATCCCAGAGACCTGTTCTGCCATCATCCAGGTCCTGCAGAAGGAGTATATTAAGGTAAGATTTTTATCCTTTAATATCACATTTTATTGTATTTAATGTTTGATAATATATTGTGTTTCTTTCCTCATTCCCTAATTACCATGATTGGAATATGCTGTTAATGTCCCCTTTGTTCTCATGCATGCTGAAATGTTATGTAATTTTTTTTTCTCCTTCATACATATTTGCCTTCACTTACCTCCCCAGCATGGTCTCCTGGCCCTATATTCACCTCGTGTAGTCACTTAACAATGTATTTTGTCAGCTCCATAGTAGTGCTTTACCCCAAACACCCCCTAAAATGTTTTTAAATGTGATTTGTGCTTTAAATTCAGGCAGAGTGCCAGAGGCTTTTTTGGGGGGCCCCCAATTCATTTGAAACCCTCCCTCCCCCCAACTGCTAAGTCAGCTGATACCAATTCTCTATCTATCCTCAATCATCTATCTGCTGACTTTGCCAAACCCATACACACCATACCCACCTGTTTAGTGGTCAGATTTATGGATGAATTCCCCAAAGCATGTAGTGCAAGGGCCTGCCTGTATACTTTCAAATGGTAGTGTTTCAAGTTTTTGTATACTATTATTATCTTGATAGGTAATAGCAGAATTTCCAAATGTGCTCAAATGTGTACAGTGTGTATTTATATCTTTGTATTATGACACTTCTTACCTGTCCAGTGGGCTGCCAATAGTGTAACTAAGGAGGGTCTGGCCAAAGTAACACCCATTATTTAGGCATTCATCTCTCAATGAAGTGGAGAGGGTTACCTGTCCAAAAGATCTCCCCCCCTTAAATGTTAGAAATGGCCCATGAGAGGGGGGAGGGGGAATCTGATAGGTGTACCTTATACTTTGGTCTTTAAAAACTACCTCAAATAAATGTTATCTTGATGTTGGCCAAGAATGTTTGTGTCTAATCTGCTTTCCCTGTTTATGTGCAAACTGACAATTTTTTTTTTGTTTGACTCCACAGTTTCCTTCCAACCCACAGGAATGGCAGACTGTGGCCTCCCACTTTGCCCAGCGGTGGGACCTTTCTAACTGCGGAGGGGCAATTGATGGGAAACACGTCCACATCGTCCCACCACCCAACTCGGGGTCATACTATTTCAACTATAAGGGGTTCAATAGTATTGTGATGTTGGCGGTGGTGTCGGCTACTTACGAGTTCCTGTATGTGGACGTGGGGAAGAATGGCCGGATGTCCGATGGTGGAGTCATCGCCCAGACAGAGTTCTACAGGCATCTCCAGAAGACAATGTGGAAGGACTCCCATTCGTCTTCGTTGCAGATGAAGCGTTTGCGCTGGGGGACCATCTTATGCGGCCATTCCCGATGAGGACCCTCACCCCGGACCAGAGGGTTTTTAATTACCGGCTGGCCAGAGCCAGAAGAGTGGTGGAGAACATGTTTGGAATCATGGGCAGCCGATTCCGCCTATTTCTTACACCCATACACATGGCGGAGCACAAACTGAATCATATCATCCTGGCGTGTTGTGTTCTACACAACTTTTTACGCAACATTCTGCCAACTATGCTGGCTCAGTTGGGCCTGAGGCTGGACTTCAAAATGAACCAACCCTGACGGCGCTTGAAAGTGGCCATCCTGGCTTGCCCCCCCTGAGTGCCCGTGATGTCCGGCTAAGATACCTTGAATACTTTGCGGGTAGGGGGGCTATCAATATGCCAGACAATGTCTGAAACCTTTTTCAAATTAAAAAAAAAATTTAACTACTAAAATCTTTGGTGACATTTACTGCTTGTGTTTCTTTTAGCTGACCCTTACAGAAATGTGGTGAGTCCTGAAAATGGCGTGATTGTGTAACATTACAAAGCATTGTTGGGTGTTATTTACTAAAGGCAAAGACACTTTGCACTACAAGTGCACTTGAAACTGCACTTGTAGTGCAAAGTGGATTTTCCCTTAGGAAATAACCCCCATTGTCACAGAAAACACCAATTAGAGCACAACAAAAGTTTTGGAGCGTTGACACAATAATCCACTGTTTTGCTTGCATCTAGCAAGGTTACTCTGTGGTATAAGCAAGGAAGCTGAGATTTCTGCAGTGTGTAAATTGTGCTTTTACTATACAAAGATGCTGTACATACAAAACTATTACAATCTTAGGAATACAATACAAGACTGACAGATCTCTATAACAAGCAAAATGGCTATCAAATGAACAGCCTATAGTCTATATCAGTACAAATACACTTAAAAGTTACTTATCTTCTGTTACTGTATGTTCATGATCTCCATTGGCAACGATTTTTCGGGAGCATCAGGCATTGTTCTTCTATCATGGGTGGCTTGCTTCTGATGTTACAGCATGATGGTGTGTGTGTGTCCCTACTCACCCCCTTTTATGTGTCAGGCTGTTTGCCATAGTTACCAAACAACAGAAAATATGCCTGCTTACTGTAGCTGTAGAAACAATGGACTGTTGATAACTGCATCTACGTACCCATTGTCTAATCAAGCCAACACCTGACAGTAATCTAACAGTCATTCTTTCAGTTTGAAAACCTCAAACAACTAAATCTCTTTCTTGTGTACTGTAGTAATAGAGACAATAGCCTGTTAATTGAACTGTCAATTAAATACAACAATGATATTTACTCCCATTGTATAAAACAGCATTTGTTTGAGAAATCTACTCAAGCCAAAAACTGACAATATCTCTATGACCAACCACTATTGTGTAATGTTATGTCCCATGTATTGTAAGTCTGATTAATTAAAAAAAAGTCATATTGTAACAAACGCAACACATCCACACATTCTTGATTAACAATCTTTTTAATACCAGCACAATCACATGTGCATTTAGAAAAGGTTTTTAAAACAAACCAGCATGATTGTTGTATAACAATTTTTGGGGTCACATTAGAAAAAGTAGAAATGTCCATTTAAGATAAAACAGGCATGTTTAAAACCAACAAGAAAGACACAAATCTTGAACTTACAAAGTTCACATTTGGTAGAACTTGAAGGCAATATCAGACATGAGTATTTACAAACTGTGTTTGGTATTGCGTTCAGATGGGGTGAAGTCACCCCTAGAAAAGCCAAATTTTGAAGAGGCACACCAATTGCCGAATGTCAACATGTGGTAGCTGCCATCATGGGGGATCAAGGGACGTGTTTTGTGGGTGCAACCCCTTCCTCACAGCTACTTTATTATTGAGGATGGGGTTGCACCACCAAAGCATGTCCATTGATCTCCCGTGATGGCAGATAGCACATGTTGACACACTGTGTGCATTTTCAAAATTTGGCTTTTCGCAAATATGTCAAAAAAATGGTAAAAATGTTTAGCTCACAAAAAGCACCACAAAAAAAAAAAGGGATTTTGAGGGGTTTTAAACTCTCCCTAATACATCAATGATGTTCTTCATTTTTTTTGGAACATCATTGATGCTTTTCTGGATGTTTTCCAAGTCCCTATTACACCCCATTATCTCCCCGATCAGGATCTGTCTACTTTCTGAGGTGAAATGCCCTGGATTCCCAACATCACGATCACCTAAAAAGATAGAAACAAAAACACACCATGTATTATAAATCTGCCGGCATCCATCTCTTACCTGAGCCTTTGGTCGCAGACACTCACCTGTTGTGGTGACTAGTTCCACCACATCTCCTTCCTCCTCCTGCTCTGCATGACTTTGGTGGGTCTCCACTTCTTCATGAGGTGGGGGGTCTGTGGTCTCCTCGGATGAGGAGTGTCCTCCGAGTCTTTTCTCCCCTATGTAAAAAAAAATAGGTATACTTAGCACACAGATATTTGATGGCAGAAATAGGAATATGAAACATTGCTTGGAAGTGGGGTACAATTGTCTGTTTTGGCAGAGTTCCAAGATGTTTAATTTTTATTGTCCTTTGTCAAGCTTCAATACTTTACCTGTTTAGTACAAGCTTCACAGATGGAGACACCCCTATAATATACACTGGAGCACCTGTGTGGACCTCTAATAAAAAGGGTGTTCTTGTGTCCCACACTAGTGCTCCAGCGTCCAGATGTGAAAACTGCTGAGTGTCCTCTCCTTACACAGAATCTAGTTTGCATTTCATTCTAGTTACAAACCCATCTACACAAAATTATTTTCAGACAAGTAGGCCATAAAAAATGTTGGCAAATGCATATGGCCAAAACAATGGTGTTTTCTAGGCCGAACGAACAATGTTTTATACGAACTAATAATGTGCCCATGAACATGAAAGTTGCCATTTTAAACTGTACAACAGTTAAGAAAAGCACATGGAGCAGCACAAACGTAAGAAAAATAAAGAATAGGAACACAGGACAACTACTTACTTTTTTGCAGCACTCTCCGGATCCTTCTGTACTGCTCATGCTCCCTTAATTTGAGGTCCGACCACCGCTTCCTGAGCTGATCTTTTGATCGTCTTCCCCCGAAATTCCGGTGCAGACTCTTGACCACTTTCGTCATGATCTTGGCCTTTCGGACATTGGGGTTGGGGTAAGGTCCATACTTCCCGTCATAGTCGGCCTTCTTCAGGATGTCGACCATCTCCAACATCTCCCCATAGGACATATATGATGCCTTAAAGCGTCTCCTTCTGGATCGGGACGTTTCAGGCTCCGGGCTTTCCTTCTCCTCCTCCTCATTGCTGTAATTAACAGACACCTGCTCTGTCTCCGCCATGTGCTCTTCCCCACTGCACCGAATGAGAAGGGGCGGGGAATAGACTAGAAAGAACGTCAGGGGCGGGCGGAGTTTCACGCATGCGCAGTGTCTATAAAGCGTAACACGTGTGCGTAGTACGTACGATCTGTGAGCGGAGGAAGGAGTAACGGAGGCGCCGTTCGTGATAACGAAGGTAAGATTTAACATTGGGCCTATACTGCTTCTAGATTGAGGCCTATATTTGCACACGTTTAGATTCAGGTTTGTCTTGTGTTGTGTCTTGCAGTTAAAATGGATATCTTGAAGGATCATGACTTTATGCCAATCTTCATAGATATGTTCAGGGAGCTGCCCTGTCTGTGGCAGATAAACCACCCTGATTATAAGAACCAAACAAAGAGGAAGGCAGCGCTGGATAAATTGCTGCAATTTGTGAAGTCGGTGATCCCCACGGCAGACATCACCTATTTGAAGATCCTAATTGGTGGCCTGAAGAGTACATATCTAAGGGAGCACAAGAAGGTCCAGGATTCCCAGAGATCAGGAGCTGCAGATGACATTTATGTCCCCAGGCAGTGGTACGATGACAGACTGCATTTTCTGGCAGGTCAGACTGAACCCAGGCCAGCACTCTCCACTCTTCCTTCCACGCTTCCTTCCACCTCAGCTGAGGCTTCTGATGTCCAACCTGGGCCTTCCAGGCAGCAACATGTGGAGGAGCCCAGCTTGAGCCAGGTATAGCATTCTTCTAAATATTGCTGGTTGTCCAATCAATGATGTTAAATAGATGTTAGTTTGGAGTAGTAATTTATGATTGTGATTGATGATGCAAAAACTAAAACCATGTCCCTTTTTCATACACAAGGAAGTCTCAGCCAGGAGGTGGCCGGGCCAAGCAGGCTGCCTGATACCCAGGTTCCTCCCCTACACCTTCAAAGAAAAAGTGGCAGGAAGAGGAGTAACCTGGAGGAGGCTGCCATAGGCCTCTTTTGGAAGGCTACTGAGGCCCTCAGAACACCCCACAGTGTGGAGGAGGACTTTGCTGGCATAACTGCATGCAAAATGATGCAGATGGAGGAGGGCCAACGACTTCTGTGTGAGTTCTTAATTTTGGAAGCTCTAAATAAGGGGTTGAGGGGCCAAATTACATGTGCAACCCACATTTGTGACCTCACACATAGTCCTCCTCCTCCTCCTTCAGGTCCTACTCCTCCTCCTCCAGGTCCTACTCCTCCTCCTGCCACATCTCCAACACCAGAGCCACAGCCGGGAAGGAAGTGTGGAAGGAAGACCAGAGAGTGATGGCCCTGGGCTCAGTCTGGTCTGGCAAAATATGCAGCCTCTTGTAGTACCACAGCCTGGGGACATACATGTCATCTGCTGCTTTCATGATCTCTGGAACTTCTGGACCAGACTGCACTCTCTTACATATGGACTCCTCAGGCCACCAATTTTGCAGTTTAATTAATTGATGTCTGCCCAGGGGGCCAAAGGCTTCGCCAATTTATGATGTTTCTCCAGCGTTGCCTCTCTTTTTGTTTGGTTCTGAGCCCTTAATAAAGTAATTTTTGTTTCAATTATACTCGCCTATGTGTGTTTTCCTTCAAAAAGGACAGTTTGTTTGTGAGGAGGCAGGTACATTTCAAAAATACAATGTGAAATTAACAAGAGACACCAACACCAAACAATCTCCTTGAGATTAAATAATACAAGATAATAATGGTGTTGTGGTAACTTGACACACAAAACACACACAAAAATATTCTGGAGTAAAAAAAAAAAAAAAAAAAAACATCAGCCTTGAAAAAAATACAAAACAAAAATAAAAAAAACAAAAAAAATTTTGTCGGATGTGACAAATTAAAATATATTAAGGGAATCACGATAAATAATAAAGAAATACGTTTGTGAGAAGTCTGTGTGAATATGAGCAGCAAAACTACTTAATTCTTCTATATTCAATTTTAAACATTGCAGCCTGACGAAAGTGTTCTATCCATTCCGAACGCTAATTTTACCAGATCGAGCTGTTCCGTCTCGGAATTTCTTCTGAGCATACGTGGCACTTTGTGCGTCGGAATTGCCCACGCACGGTCGGAATTGACGCGATAGGATTTTGTTGTCGGAAAATTTTATAGCCTGCTCTCAAACTTTGTGTGTCGGAAAATCTGATGGAAAAAGTCCGATGGAGCCCACACACGGTCGGATTTTCCGACAACGCGCTCCGATCGCACATTTTTCGTTGGAAAATCCGACCGTGTGTACGGGGCATTACATAGACTAATACAGACTGTGTGCTCTACAACATCAGATTTTAAATTTTATTTGGGATGGTTCTAAGCTTTTGCGCCTTTACTTGTGTTTTTGTTAGAGCACTAATGAGGAAAGCTGCTGGACCTGCATCCCTTTAGGATCCTATTGGGAGTATCTCACCAAAAATGACATTTTTGTTGCAGGGGATGCCTGAAATCTGACTTGCATCTTAGTGCAGACTTCTGGGAAAATTGGTGAGCCAATCACACAAGCAGGAAATTATGTTTCTGGGGGGGCTTTCTGTACACATTCTGTGTGCAGAATACCTCCAGGTAGCCATATTGCTTTGCATTTTCACAAAATTACAGTGGCTGCAGTTTGAAAAGGAAAGGTCCTTTTTAATAACTTTAAATTATAATATGACTTGTGTCGCAATTGTATACGCTATATTATTTTTTCTTTATTTGCTATTCTTTTTACCCATGAAAGTGAAGTTATCTTTTAAATCAGAACTCAGCTCAAAAAATAACATTTAAATAGTCCATTAAGAGATAAAATAATGAAACAACCTTTGCTGCCATGCTCATTTTTATTTAGGCTGTCCCCTGCAGTACTTTTATTTCCGACACAAGATGCCCTCAGTCTTCCAGGTTGAAAAATTAGCAAAATCATTCAGGCCTCTTTCTCTGAGCAAAGGGTGTCATTTACCCTCCCCAGCCTGCAACTGGACAGTGAAGGAGAAGCAGCACAGGGGTGACCTGAACTCTCTGTCACTTTAATTTCCCTTATATCAACATGCTCCTTGTCGGCACATGAAATGATTTGCTTCTTGTGCTGCTTTTTCCTCCCACACTCTGAGCTCTGCTGTATCAAAACTGCAGGGGGCTAATACCAAGTAAAATGTAGGCACTTACACTGCTTACACTAAAAAGATGCATTTATTATATACTAATTTATCGAAGCATATGTCTTTTCTATCTGCCCCGCATTCAGCTTTAAGTAAAAGGTGTCATGCACTTTAGAATAAAAACATAAATACACCACTAGACATTAGCTTAATCTGTCATATTTAAATTTAGCTTAGACATCCAGCAAGATGAACGACATTGGAGATGACAGTAAGGAGATCCTGATCTCAGTCCCAAGGAAACATTCCAGCATTTTCTGCTAAAATATGGATAGTGAGTCATGCTACTAAAAAGCAAATTAAAAAAAAAAATTCCAAAAATCACTTTAAAGACTCTAAAGATGGAGAGTCTTCCGATGTTGCAGCGCCTGTGCCGAGCACACAGTGATCTCATACATCCACACAGTTGCTATGTTGTGGTTGATTTATAGGCTGACATTTTATTATTCCGGAAACATAACCTTGAGCTTTGCAAACTGCACACAGCCTAATATACTAAATGTACTGAATCATGCAAAATTCACAATACAAGGACATACAGCATCAACTGTACCCAATGACAAGCACCGAGGAAGGATTACTGCTGAATCCCCCTTTAGCACCAAAAAAGTTTTCAATGACTCTGTAATAAAGAAGTTTTTTCAAATGACAGTTCTGACCGAATGCACACTGGTACACTAAAACCTGCATTTAAATGTATTTATTTATTTCAGGTACTTATATAGTGCTGTCAATTTTATGCAGCACTTTTACATATACATTGTACATTCACATCAGTCCCGGCGTGTCCGGACGAGCAAGGTGGAGGACGTGTTTTGGCTGAGCTCCTCCAAGGCACGGAGAATCTGTCGCCATCCAGGCTCCAATTCTCTTTTGTGAGCCTGCCATACAGCACTTTAGCCTCCTGAACTACCCTGCCAAGCATCTATTGGGTTCTTTTTGGCTTTGATTATGCTTAGTGTCTCAGGCCTACAGATCGCTCCCAGCAGAGACACTCATCGCCATCTTGAGGCCTGCGGCCCGATCGGATCCCTCGGCCTGCCGTTTTTGTGACCCGGGAGCCGAGCGGACGCTCATCCCGAAGGGACAGCAGTCATCCTTCCAGGAAACCCGCAGAAAAAGGGACCTGTGGACTGCCTGTAAACCTGATCCCTCTGCTTTACTACACTGAGGCCTTACACCACCTTGCGGCCTGCAGTCTGCCTGAAGCCTCCGACCTGTGTTATCTAAACGCCAGGCACCGACCTAGAGTGGATCTGCCCCTCCTAATCCCTGGGACACATAGCTCTCCCTTACATCCACACAACGCACAGGGCCTACATCCCTTACCGAAAACGGCGCTCGCCCGGCCGGATACACTCACTAGGAAAGTCCGCGGCTTCGGCCTAGTCCTGGTGCTCCAAATACTCCTACAATCACCTTACTCCACAGCCTTTCTTATTAAAACTTTCTCACAGCACTCATCTTTCAGCAATCCTCTCCATCTACAAAGCTGAACTGTACTGCCTTTATGAGATCTAATTACGATAATATTTCCTGCCTTTTTTCTGCCGTATTTGGAGTACATTTACTGTTATCTGTGATCCGCCTATATGGGAGCCCCTCTATGTGCTGATAACATTTTGAAGTATGTGTGATATTGCTCAGATGTGAGGGAGAGTGCCCTTTGCAGCTATCGGCCACAAAGTTTCAGTTATGCCCGCCAAAACACCTAAGCCCCGTTCTGCCCCAGTTAAACGTCCAAACAAGAGATCACTCTCTAATCCAGTCTCTACAGGTTCTATTCAGCAATACCTGGCCAACACACGCGGTGACCAAGCCAGAACTTCGAGAATAAGCGCCTCTCCATCATCCCACGCTGCCTCTGTGAGGGAGAGCTCTCCAGCTTCCTCTTGCTGCTCGGATCTTATGGATGACCCCGGATCCCCTGTGGGCTCTGAAATGTCTGCACTCATGAGCGGCCTCAAAAAAGAACTTGCAGGTATGTTTCACAGTTTGGAGAAATCCATCAAAAAAGAAATAACTGCCGTTAGATCTGATATGTCACATATCCTGGCCAGGGTAGAGGAAGACGAACAGCGACAGGACACGCAGGCACTAGCTATTAAAGAATTGCAGGACACTGTTACCCAGTTGGCTTTCGCCCACCGTGCATCTTTGTATAAGCTCGAAGACCTCGAAAACCGCAACCGCAGAAATAATATTCGAGTCAGAGGTTTGCCGGAAGCCACTGGGGATGCCGATCTTTGATCGGGTGCATCAGGCGCTAACTCAGGCCAGCCAAGGGATGTCATCTGCCGCCTGCATTATTTCGAAGATAAAAATGCTATTATGGTGAAGATGCGAGGATTACCTAACATTGACTTTGACGGGGCTACATCACCATCTATCCAGACCTTTCCAAAGATACTTTGGACCGCCGTAGAGCCTGGACAATCTAAGATCTGACGGTATTACATACCGATGGGGCTTCCCTGCCTGCCTGATTGCTACAAAAAATGGCCGTTCCTATACATTGAGATTTCCTGAGGATCTTCCAACTTTCTTACAGGACCTACATCTCCCTCCCATGGAACTTCCAGGCTGGCAGGACCCAATTCCAAAATTTTCATGTCCCATGGACTCTATCTGGAAAAAGACCCCCTCAAAGAGGAGTCGTGCTTCGCTCCCGGGCTCTGCACAAAAACATAGTTGAAACACTTGTCTTTTCACCCATGCTTTTACTAATAATGTAAACCATCTCTACCTTACAAAAGGTTTTTGTTTTTTTTTTTGCGGAGTCCAGCTCTGGCCGCTGTGTTTTTTTTTTTTTTTTTTCTACCTGTATTTGTATACATATGACTAGCGTGGACTCGCCAGTAAGCTGACCAATGTCTGTTTTTTGTTTTTTTTCCTTCTCTTTTGGGTTTTTTTTTTCTTTTTTTATGCTTTGTCGAATGTTGCATGTTTCCAATTGGTCTACATTTGCGATTATTGTAAGGTTGCATATTGTTTCTATTGACCCTGGTTTTACTTACATGGGTCTCTATATTTTCAACTGGAACTCATTGTTCTCTTATTAATGGCAGGTTGTTAATTTGTTTTCCTCCTACAGGCCGTGCGCTGTCGGGGCGCACTCCCCTCATCACCTCCCCCTCACAGCATAACCCCACCCCCACTTCCTCCTGGGGATGGCGAATGTGAACGGCCCTGAAATTGTCCTATTTAATCCTTGTCTAAGGATTAGGATGGCCTTTCGCTCTCTCTTTCCCCAATGGGACCACTGCAGTCTTCTGCGTGATATTTTCTCACTTCCCACAAGTTCCTTGGATTACATATGTACTCACTGTATATATTTATCCTCTTTTTTTTCTCATCTCTTCCTTTATCTCTTTTCCCTTTTTCCCTTTTCCCCTTTTTCTCCTCCTCGCTGGTATGCCTGGCAAGACAGAATGAAGGCCTTCATTTTATTTTCAAATGGCTAAGGTAAAGATTGTATCCTATAATGTTAGGGGTCTTAATGTCGCTGCGACACCTGTCAGACTAACCCCACCTAACTTTCCGCAGTGGTACTATAGCCTATCGGACACCAATAAGACCAAGGGAGTAGCCATTGGTTTTTGCAGAAGTGTGTCTTTTAGGCTATCTGATATGCATGCGGATAACTATGGTCGCTTTCTTTTTCTCAAGGGATTCATTGGAAATGTTCAATGCACGCTTGCAAATATCTATTGCCTGAACCATAACCAACCTGCCTTCCTATCTCAAATACTGACTAAATTGTCACATTTTGCTAAGGGACTTACTATTCTAGCGGGGGATATAAACATGCCGTTAGACCCCATTATTGATACATCACAAAGCCGTTCTAATATCTCTTGCAAACGACTGAAATTTGTGAAAAAACGGCTTCTTGATCATCAATTGATGGACGTCTGGCGCCTTCTTCATCCCAAGGAGAAGGATTTTTCACACTATTCCTCAATGCACCAATCATACTCCAGAATAGACAATATATTCTTGGACCATTTTCATCTTCCCCTCCTACACTCTGCCCACATTGGCATTGCATCAATCTCAGACCATGCACCTGTGTCGATGACATTGACCTGCCCTCTTTACCCCGACGTACCACCAACTGGAGGCTCAATGACTCCCTTCTTACTAACAAAGTAGAGGTCTCTATGTTGGCTTCTCATTTATCGCAGTACTTTAGGGAAAACAAATCCTCTGACACCTCCCCTTCTATCGTTTGGGAAGCTCATAAGGCTACCATCAGAGGCCAGCTCATTGAGCTTGGTGCGCGGATAAAGAGAGAGCATGGTCAACAAATTAACCAGGTTTTACAACAGATAGAGGCTCTAGATAAGCAGCATAAACTTTCTTTACATAATGAACACCTTCAATCTCTCACACTTAAACGTGAGGAATTGAAGTCCCTCCTTAACCTAAACACCAAAAGAAAGTTCTAACGTCTGTCGCAGAAATTTTACGAATGGGGGAACAAACCAAGTAGATTGTTGGCTAGATCACTAAAGACTAAACAGTCACAATCGTTTATCTCTAAAATTAAGCTTTCGTCAGGTGCATTGGCCCATGCTACTCCAGATATCGCTAAAGCCTTTAGAGACTACTACGCGGACCTATATAATATCAAAAACGACATGTCCTCTCTCTCCCTCATAAGGAGAGACGGAACCGCATGCTCTCCTACTTGAGAGAGGCAAATCTTCCTAAATTGCCCACATCTGTCCTTAAAGAACTAGAGGAAGACTTCACGGTTGAGGAATTCCAGGCGGCATTGAAGTCTTCCCCATCTGGTAAAGCCCCTGGTCCTGACGGGTTCACGATTCTATATTATAAAACATTTAGCGACATCCTCCTCCCCCGTCTCTCTGAATATGCAAACTCTATCTCTAACTCCTCAGGTTTATGCCCAGAATCCCTTTCGACTCATATCACAGTCATTCCCAAACCAGACAAAGACCCTACCCTATGTAATAGTTTTAGACCAATATCGTTAATAAACGTTGACATTAAGTTATTCGCAAAAGTAATGGCAAACCGATTACTTCCCCTTATACCAAACTGGATATCGGCGGATCAGTCAGGTTTCATACCCTCTAGAGAAGCAAAAGATAATTCCCTTCGGGCAATATCCCTAATTCAGTATGTTCGGCGGCACTCCCAGCCCACCCTACTCCTCTCCACTGATGCAGAAAAAGCTTTCGATAGGGTGGACTGGGAGTACCTTAAATTGACCCTACGCCACTTCGGTATGGGTCCTAAAATGTTCTACCGTATTTCTTCCCTTTACTCTAACCCTTCTGCTCAAGTTAGGATTAACAGAACGCTGAGTGACCCCTTTGTCCTACATAATGGAACTAGGCAGGGCTGTCCCCTCTCCCCTCTCCTTTTTGCTATCACTTTAGAACCCTTCCTCGCCACAATTAGGAACAATGCCAATATCAAAGGCATACAAATAGGCAACAGATCCCACAAATACGCGGCATATGCAGACGATGTACTATTTTTTATCCAACAACCTCGGATCTCGATTCCAAATTTGATGAATGCATTTTCTACGTTTCAATCAATATCTAATTTCAAAATAAATCTGTCTAAATCCGAAATTCTAAACATTAACATCCCTGAGTCCGAGACTCTTTCCCTTAAAACCCTTTTTCCTTTTAGATGGGAATCGAGTAGCATGAAATACCTAGGTGTTTATCTTACCTCTAATCTACAATCCCTTTTCCGATGCAATTACATTCCCATGCTAAACAAAATCAGAACAGACCTACGAAAATGGTCTAACTTGTCACATACCTGGTTGCGGAAGGTTAATATAATTAAAATGAACATATTACCTCGCATCCTCTTCCTCTTTCAAATGCTACCACTAGGTGTCCCGGTGGGATTTTTCACTATTTTACAGTCCATGATCTCCCGCTTTATTTGGAAGGACAGACACCCTAGAATATCCAGGGAGTTATTGTTTCGCTCCAAATGCTCAGGTGGTCTGGCACTTCCTAATTTTAAAGCATACTATCAAGCAACTGTATTGACCAGACTTGCTGAATGGAAATATGCCCTTAACTCGAAGCTATGGGTACAAATTGAGTATTTCCTAAGCGGCGTAGACCTTTCAATGGCTCCCTGGATACCCCGCTCCCACAGGAACCTTGCCCATTCTACCTTGGCCCTTACCATCTCCTCTTTGGATGTATGGGACGCACTACATAAAAAATATTCCTGGAATTATGACTCCCGTTTACTACCTCTCCTTAATCACACATACTTTCTGCCAGGCCTTCTGGACCCAGGTTTTAAATCCTGGAGGTCAGAAGAACCCCTCCTATTGCATCACATTCTAAATGGCAATGTACTCAAACCCTTATCTGCGATCCTCACTCCTAAACCTGCCACGTTCCTAGATAGGTGGAGATACCACCAAATACAACATTTCTTAAGCTCTCTTCCTACATCACTTAGGGGCGTCAGTGACTTAAACGATATAGAAGTGATATTTTATCCAAAAGACCCCCCTCTACATAGCATCTCTTTATTCTACAAAGCCCTTATTTCTCTTCAAAACCCTGACCCCCCCCCCCCCCTTATCTGACTAAATGGGAAATTGACTTGGATCTCTCCCTGACTGACAACCAAAAGGATAGGATCCTACTATTAGCCCACACCTCGTCCTTAGCCTCAAGAATGTCAGAAGTCAATTATAAATTGCTCACTAGGTGGCATTACACCCCAGCTCGTTTACACCAAATGTTCCCCGCCAGTTCCCCATTGTGCTGGAGGAACTGTGGGAACAAAGCTACTCGTGCACACATATGGTGGTTTTGCCCACTGATCAGACCGTATTGGGATGATATTCGTAATCTGATTGCTCAGATTGCTGATGTTCATATACCAAATGACCCATGGGCTATCCTTTTTCACGTCACAAAAACTCCCATAAAGTCGTATAAACGCTCAATCATTCCTCACCTATTGAATGCCGCCAAGGCCTTAATTCCCACTTTGTGGGGCCAACCAACTGTTCCTTCTATGAAAGCTTGGCTACAATTGGTTGACGATGTACACCTCATGGAGAGTATCACCCACAATATTAGAGGGACCTCCCAGAAACATTCCCTAATCTGGGAATCTTGGAAAAAATGTCAGTCTACCAACACATATACAAATCTCTTGCTCTAACCCCTTAAACATAATACTCTAGAGTTGACATTCAGCACTTACTTAGGCTAATTCTCCCCTCTGCTCAATACTCATACCAGCAACTTCCTACCCTCTCCCCCTCCCATCTTCAATTCTTTCTTCTCTATCCTTTCTTTCTCTAACATTACTTTTTCCAGATGTTTACCTTTATTAAAATAAAGCAATACTTTCTATTTAATTATATTCAGTTTATGGTGCTCACTTAGTTAATATCCTTTATCCAATCATCTGCTTTGTTGATTATATGTATATCCCTGGATGTACCAACTATAATTTTCTAATTGGTGGATTCAATGAGTACTATATTTTATGTTGCTGTAAAACTAGAAGTGTTAAGTATTTAGTGTTATATTTGTACATATGGTTTATCTTTCTTCAATAAAAATATATTAAACACATCAGTCCCTGCCCTCAAGGAGCTTACAACCTAAGGTCCCTGACACACATTCATACATACTAGGGCCAATTTAGACAGGATCTGATTAACCTACCAGCAATGTCTTTAGAGCGTGGGAGGAAACTGGAGTACCCGGAGGAAACCCCTGCAGAACATGCAAACTCCAGGCAGATGGTGTGGTGGTCGGCATTTGAACCAGTGACCCTTTTTGCTGCTAGGTGAAAGTGCTGTCCACTACACCACTGTGCTGCCCCATTTTATATCATTACACTGGTACAGTAGATAAAAACCTTAACTGAATGACATTTAGTTTGCTTAAAGTATATGTAAACCCTCACCTTGTAAAACAATCTATTCAGTTCAAAATAGAAATGAAAGGCAAAACATTTGTGTATAGATATAAGAAAACATCATAAATACCTTTTTTCCCTTTTTCATAAGTGATCACTAAGGATCCCCGCCAGGAAGCTGACACTCTGCAGCGCTAATTACAGGTAGTGAGACATTTCCGATCTGTGCAGCCGCGGATTGGGAAATGTGTCACTGCCTGTGATTAGCACTGAAGAGTGTCAGCTTCCTGGCGGGTGCGGGCACGTGGAGTTACGAACACACCTGAGCTCATCCTTAGTGATCACATTAACTCTGTTCCCTCTGTTCTCAGCTGCATAAGAGCTGGGGGAGGAGAAACAGCAGTACACTGATCTTCCCAGTGAAAGGCTGTGAAGGGGGTGTGTGTCAGGATAAGTGTGATCTTTGGAGGAGGGCACACTGAGTTCCCAGCACAGTTAGAGAACTGTCCACGCTGTGCACTCATGCAGTTCTTTAACCGCGTCAATAATGCGCCATAGTCAAATGATGTCTGCAGATGGGATCTCCCATCCTGGGCAGACGTCATATGACGTCCTCGGCTTCTCGCTGCTCCTGCGGGCCCCCAGGGGCCTGCAGAGCGGCAATCGGGGATGAGGCATGTCCTTCAGACACAGCCCATCCCAGATCCGTGTAAAGAGCCAATAAAAATGGCTCTTTACCATGTGACCGGTTGTGTCTAATCACAGCCGATCACATGTACTGTCCACGTGCACGGCGCTCGTGCACGCCCCTAGGGTGCGCGCAGAGTGGCGATCGGGGATGAGGCTTATCACCCTGACACAGCCCAACCTGATCGCAGTAAAGGGCCAATGAAATTGGCTCTTTACCATGTGACCGGCTGTGTCCAGTCGCAGCCGGTCAAAGAATGTCAACAAACCGCGGTAACGAGATGTTACTGGGTTCTCCTCCTCACACACCGATCGTGTGTGAGGAAATTGTGGTAACATCTCATTACCGCTTACAGTGTACACCAATCACACTGATTGCCCCCCCCCAATAAAGAGGACCTTTCACCAGCCATTAAAGTACCTGTCACCACCCATCAAAGTACCTGTCACAGTCCATATGAGTACCCGAGTACCTGTCATAGTCCATATGAGTACATGAGTACCTGTCACAGTCCATCTGATTACCTGAGTACCTGTCACAGCCAATCTGAGTATCTGTCACAGTTTATCTGAGTACCTGAGTACCTGTCACAGTCCATCTGAGTACCTAAGTACCTGTCACAGTTCCTCTGAGTACCCAGAGTACCTGTCACAGTTCATCTGTACCCGAGTACTTGCCATACTCAGAATGAGTAGCAGAATGTGTGTTGGAGTGTCATTTTTGCTATATACATGCTATGAGTTAAAAAAATGAACCGTTCAAAAGACTCATAATGCTTCATAGAATATACGACAGGGTGTTTGTTTTCCAAAATGGGGTCATTTTGTGGGTAATTCCACTGTCCTGGTGCTCCAGGAACTTCAAAAATGTAATAGGTCGATAGGAAATTAGAGGTGTCATTTATGCTCCTAGAACGCCTGACGGTGCTCCCTGCATTTTGGGCCTCTGTATGTGGCCAGGCTGTGTAAAAGTCTCACACATGTGGTATCGCCATACTCAGGAGGAGTAGCAGAATGTATTTTGGCGTGTAACTTTTGCTATATACATGCTTTGAGTTAGAAATATCTTATGAACTGACCACTTTGTGTAAAAAAAAAAATATATTTTAATTTTCTTTCCACGTTTTCCAAAGACTCGTGGAAACAAATGAACCGTTCAAAAGACTCATTATGCCTCATAGAATAGATGTTGGGGTGTTTGCTTTCCAAAATGGGGTCATTTTGTGGGTAATTCCATTTTCCTGGTGCTCCAGGGCCTTCAAAAATGTAATAGGTCGATAGTAAATTAGAGGTGTAATGTATGCTCCTAGAACCCCTGATGGTGTTCAACACATGTTGGACCTCTCTGTGTGACCAGGCGGTATAAAAGTCACACACATGTGGTATCACCAGACTCGGGAGGAGTAGCAGAATTTATTTTGGGGTGTAATTGGAAGTATGCATATGCTGTGTGTGAGAAATAACTTGTTATTATGACAATTTTGAGGGGAAAAAAAAAATCTTAATTTTCCCAAGAATTGTGGGTAAAAAATACAACTTCAAAAAACTCACCATGCCTCTTCTAAATACCTTTGACTGTATACTTTTCAAAAAGGGGTAATTTGGGGGGTATTTGTACTTTCCTGACATTTCAGGGCCTCAAGAAAAGAGATAGGCAGTGTATCAGGTGTGATCAGTTTTCAATGATTTGCACCACAGCTTGCAGACTCTATTGCCCCGTACACACGATCCGACTTTCCAGCAGACTTGGTCTGACGGTCTTTCCGCCGGACTTTCCAGTGGACTACCTGAACGGACGGACTTGCCTACACATGACCGGACTTTCCGGCAGGCTAGGTCCGCCCGTCTTTCCGACGGACTTTCGCCGGAGTTACGGCGGACTTTCAGAATGAACAGACTTGCCCACACACTGACAAGTCCGTTCATTTTGAACGTGACTCGGGTACGATGGGACTAGAAAAGGAAGTGAATCTCGCCGCTTTTATCGGCGAAATGGACACCTTGCGAGCCCCGTCGCGGGGCATACCAGGCCCTTAAGTCTGGTATGGATTTTAAAGGGAACCCCCTACGTGAAAAAAATGGCGTGGGGTCCCCCCTAGAATCCATACCAGACCCCGAGCACGCAGCCCGGCCGGTCAGGAAAGGGGGTGGGGACGAGCGAGCGCTCCCCCCGAACAATACCAGGCTGCATGCCCTCAACATGGGGGGTGGGTGCTTTGGGGGAGGGGGCACCCTGAGGGGCCCCCCCTCCCCCAAAGCACCTTGTCCCCATGTTGATGAGGACAAGGGCCTCTTCCCAACAACCCTGGCCGTTGGTTGTCGGGGTCTGCGGGCGGGGGGCTTATCGGAATCCGGGAGCCCCCTTTAATAAGAGGGCCCCCAGATCCCGGCCCCCCACCCTATGTGAATGAGTATGGGGTACATGGTACCCCTACCCATTTACCTAGGGAAAAAGTGTCAATAATAAAAACACACTACACAAGTTTTTGAAGTAATTTATTAGACAGCTCCGGGGGGGGGTCTTCTTCCGGCTTCGGGGGTCTTCTTCCGACTTCGGGGGTCCCTCCGGTTCCTCTTCTCCTGACGTCCGGTTGGTTCTTCTCCGCTCTCTCTGGCCTCTTCTCCCGGTGTTCCAGTTCTTCTGCCGGCTCCTCCGCTGTCTTCATGCTGCTCTTTTGCCAGCAGAGGCCCGGACTTCTGGGCTTCTTCTCTTCTTCCCATGTTGACACGACGGTCTCTCCGGCTGGAATGCTCTCTGGGCGCTCTGATGTGACTTATATAGGCGGAAACCCCGCCCCCTTATGCCGTCACAGTCCCTGGGCATGCTGGGACTGTGACGTTTTAGGGGGGTGTGGTCACCGGGTGATGTTGACTCCCCCCCCCGGAGCTGTCTAATAAATTACTTCAAAAACTTGTGCAGTGTGTTTTTATTAAATAAATAAGATGTTGTATGTGCCCGCCTAATAAAACAACACTCTGCACGTAGTACAATATAAAACACAAAAATAAATGAATAAGTAAATAAATGTGAATGGAAGCTACTTAAGTGTTAAATTATAATAAAGGCAATAAAGAATGAATTAAATGAATAAAGTTTTTCAATACTGCAGCAGCGCTATATGCCCAAAAATTGTTAGGGCACACTTTTCAGTAAAGTTCATTAAGTTCAATGAATCCAGTGGTGGGAAGCCTACAAGTGGGTATTGCTGTGTTCTGTGAGGGTAGATATTCCTTTCACCAAGTGCTACACCGCGTGCGGGGAACCCCCAATGAAAACGCACTCACCAGAAATCCAGCCAATATCCACCTTGAATAATAATAGCAGGTCTGCACCACTTTCCAAACAACCACCAGATGTCAGTCTTGCCCTTGGTAGCTGTCTCCATGTGTTCATCTCTAAAGCTAAAGCTGGTGAGTGCGTTTTCATTGGGGGTTCCCCGCACGCGGTGTAGCACTTGGTGGCCAAGTATGCCGGAAAGTCCGCTCGTGTGTACACGGCATAAAACTTTCACAGAGACTAAATATCCACTAATTTCAGTTATTTTTACCAAAGAGATGTAGCAGTATAAATTATGTCCCTAAGTGTTTTATTTTTCAAAATTTTCACTCCTTTTTCACTTATGTTCCAAAAAATAAAAAAAACAGTGGTGATTACATATCACCAGAAGAAAGCTCTATTTGTATGAGAAAAAAGATAAAAATTTTGTTTGGGTACAGTGTTGCATGACTGAGTAATTGGCATTCAAATGTGAGAGCGCTGAAAGCTGAAAATTGGTCTGGGCAGGAAGGGTGTGTAAGTGCCCTGTATTGAAGTGGTTAATAGGAAAGTAGAGGGACTGTCAGGAACACCAGGTGCAGTGCTGTGAAAAAGTATTTGCCCCCTGACTGATTTTTTTGCATATTTGCCACACTTAAATGATTGGGATCATCAAACAAATTGTAATAATAAATGTGCAGTTTTAAATGATGATTTTATGTATTAAGGGAAAAAAGCTGTCCAAACTTGCCTGGCCCTATGTGAAAAAGTAATTGCCCCCCCCCCCTTGCTAAATCATGAATGAACTGTGATTAACCGCATTTTTTGGAAAGAGTTAAATTTCACTTGTCACACCCAGGCCTGATTACTGCCAGACCTGTTGCATCAAAAAAATCACTTAAATAATAGCTGTCTGAGTCTAGGTTCACATCTATGTGGCTGCGCTTGATGCATTTTTCAGCGCATTTTGCGCTTTAAACCAGCGTCTTTTATGTGTTTTTGCATGCAGTTTTCATGCATTTTGCATTTTAGGTTTTTTTTTTCCTTCTCTTTAAACGATCTGTAAAACACTGTAAATAGCTGGTTGCTAAGGAGGGGCCGGGAAGCTGGCCACTGCGTCCTTAGCAACTGATGAGTCATCAGCTGTCAGTGGGGTTCCCTGCTGAAAGCTGAATGTAACAAAAAAAAAATTGGCGTCAAAAAAATTTGCAAAAAAAAAAACGGCATGAGGTTCCCTCCAGGTCCATACCAGGCCCTTCAGGTCTAGTATGGATTCGGAGGGGACCCCCACGCCAAAATTTAAAAAAAAAATATGGCGTAAAGTCGCCCCCAAAATCCATACCAGACCCTTATCCGAGCATGCAGCCTGGCAGGTCAGGAAAGGCAGGGGACGAGCGAGCGCCCCTCCTGAACCATACCAGGCAGCTTGACCTCAACATTGGGGGGCTCTGTGCCCCCCAAACCAAAGCACCTTGCCCCCATTTTGATGAGGACAAGGGCATCTTCCCGACAACAAAGCCGGTGGTTGTCGTCATCTGCGGGTGGGGGGCTTATCGGAATCTGGAAGTCCCCATTTAAGAAGGGGCCCCCAGATCCCCCCCCCCCCTGTGAATGGGTATGGGTATTCACCACAAAAGCAGTGAAATGTAGTAAAAATACAAGAGCCGCTTTTTGACAAGTCCTTTATTAATAGCTCTGTCTTCTCTAGCTGTCTCTTCCTGTCGTCTTCTCCTTCCCGCCTTCTCCTCCTCAAGATGTCTCTTCCCACTGTCTTCTCCTTGAGCTGTCTCTTCCTGCTGTCTTCTCCTTCCCACCGTCTCTTCCTTGCCGCTGGTTACCCGCTAAAAAAAATGTAAAAAGACGCTCTTGTTCTGTTGATGTCTTTATCTGTTTTGTTGTCGCCCGCTCTCTGCTGACTCTTATATAGCCATGGGGCGCGGCCATGTAACAAGGGGAGGACTCTCCGGGTGATGTCATCAGATGACCACTCTCCATGGCTATATAAGAGTCGGCAGAGAGCGGGCGACAACAAAACAGATGAAGACATCAACAGAACAAAAGCAGCTTTAAAAAAAAAAATTAGTGGGTAACCGGTGGCGAGGAAGAAGACAGCAGCAGGAAGAGACGGCAGCGCTGGGAAGAGTCAGCTCGAGGAAAATATGGAGGGAAGAGACGGTGGGAAGGAGAAGACAGCGGGAAGAGACAGCTCGAGGAGGAGATGGTGGGAAGGAGAAGACAACGGGAAGAGACAGCTGGAGGAGAAGACAACGGGAAGAGACAGCCTGAGGAGGAGATGGCGGGAAGGAGAAGATGGCGGGAAGAGACAGCTAGAGAAGACAGCTATTAATAAAGGAATTGTCAAAAACCGGCTCTTGTGTTTTTATTACATTTCACTGCTTTTTTGGTGAATGGGTAGGGGGCACGATGTACCCGATACCAATTCACATGCGGGTGCGGGATCTGGGGGGCCCCCTTCTTAAAGGAGGGCTTCCAGTTCCTGATAAGTTCCCCGCCCGCAAACCCACGATATTCACTGGCTAGGGTTGTCAGGAAGAGGCCCTTGTTCTCATCAACATGGCACACATAACACTAATTCCGAAAGAAGGGAAAGATCCATCTCAATGTTCAAGCTATCGCTTTGTTAAATGTGGATTTAAACGTTTTTACAAAAATCCTGGCTACCAGATTAGCTGATCATATTCCATTTGTGATACATCCAGATCAAGTGGGGTTTACCTCTGGCAGGGAGGTGAAAGAGAACATGCAGAGGGTAGTGAGTGCTATTAATTTCTCACAAAGTCAGCAGAAACCCTTAGTACTTATATCCGCTGATGAGAAAAAAGCATTTGAAAGGGTTGACTGGGTGTTTCTTAGGGCCACTTTACAACACATTGGTCTGAGAGATGGAATGTTGAGTTGGTTTACAAATTTATACTCAGTACCGAGTGCCAGGGTCAAGATTAATGAGAGAATCTCTGAGCCTTTTTCTATTCGAAATGGTACACGCCAGGGATGCCCATTGTCGCCCATTATTTTTATCCTTACAATGGAACCTTTTTTAAGAAAGATACAGGACAATCCAAACATTAGGAGTAGAACAACAGAGAGAGAGGAGCATAAGCTAGCGGCATTTGCCGATGACTTCATTTTCTTTATAACCTCCCCAGTCATTTCCCTCACATCCCTTTTGTCGGAGTTACGTGAATATGGGGGAATCGCAAATTTTAAGGTGAATTATAGTAAATCGGAAGCAATGGGGCTGGAAATGAATACAACCCTATTACATCAGATAACTACGCAGTTTGATTTCAGATGGACAGAATCTCATATAAGTTATCTAGGGACTAAAATACCGAAGAATTTGAAGAAAGTATTTGAACTTAATTATGCCCCGATGGCGAGACAGTTTAAATTGGATTTTCAGAGATGGGATAAGGAAATCTTTACATGGTTTGGGAGGACAAATAATTTAAATATGAATGTGATGCCAAGGCTCTTGGATTTGTTGCAAACCCTGCCAATCAAGATCCCCTCAAATTTTCTAAGAGATCTTCGATCCAGGTTCCTGAGGTTTATCTGGGCTGGGAAGCTAGCAAGACTATGGAGAGCCATTTTATCGCTTTCTAAAGAAAAAGGAGTGATTGGTTTCCCGGACCCAGTTAGATATCAGGAGGTGTGTGATTGATAAGAGGAAACCATGGGTACAAATGGAACAGGCGACGATTGATATTCCCCTAGAGGGGTTGGTATGGGTTCCAGAAAATGATATTTCAATAGCAGTTAGGAGACATGCAACGGTAGGCGCAACCCTACGTACAATTAAAAAAGTTTTTAAAAATACGACTATATCAATTTGCCCAAGCCCTATGGTCCCAGTTCTGAGTATGCCGGCTTTTCAGCCTGGCCTGACAGATTTGGGATTCGATCCCATAC
This sequence comes from Aquarana catesbeiana, assembly GCF_042186555.1. Lineage (NCBI taxonomy): Eukaryota > Metazoa > Chordata > Amphibia > Anura > Ranidae > Aquarana > Aquarana catesbeiana. The sequence goes on along the minus strand of NC_133326.1, from coordinate 513,689,979 downwards.
GGCGAAGGGGTAAAAATAGGATTACAAATTTTTCAATAGATAATCGTCTAATGACACAAAGTGAGATTGAACGTGAAGTAGTACCAGATTTGGATTTTCTTAGGGCGATGCAACTAGAGGCCTTTACCGGATCAAAGTCAAATATGTATCCAGTAATACGGGTACTATGGGGCTTTGAGCGGATATGCTTAGTTGTTGAAATATTGAGGCATTCCCTGTCATATTTTTACGCTGTATTGACAGGATTGGAGGCACCACAAGATCTTAACTTTATTCAGGTGTGGGAAAGGGATTTGGGGATTACATTCTCCCAAAGGCAGAAGGACAGGGGAGGGAGGTGGGAGAGTGGGAGGAACTTTAATATTTTTTTTGTATTAACATGAGGTTCTCATGCTTAGGGGAAAAGAAGGGGGGAAAAAGGAATCATATTTGGTTATTGATTGGATTATAATAGTTAATACGGGTCACATAGCGTACAATGTTAAAGTAGTAGGGTGACATAGATAGTTGACAGTGTTAAAGAGATATCATAAAGAGATGATGTATGTTCTGTGTGAAATATAATATGTTCTTTGTGAAAATAAAGAATTTATAAAGCCTCTGCGGTGGCCGGGCAGTGCATACAATCCCGGTACTCCTTTCCAGACTTATGCCTCGTACACACGGTCGGATTTTCTGACGGAAAATGTGTGATAGGACCTTGTTGTTGGAAATTCCGACCGTGTGTAGGCTCCATCACACATTTTCCATCGGATTTTCCGACACACAAAGTTTAAGAGCAGGATATAAAATTTTCCGACAACAAAATCCATTGTCGGAAATTCCGATCGTGCGTACACAAATCCAACGGACAAAGTGCCACGCATGCTCAGAATAAATAAAGAGATGAAAGCTATTGGCCACTGCCCCGTTTATAGTCCCGACGTACGTGTTTTACGTCACCGCGTTTAGAACGATCGGATTTTCCGACAACTTTGTGTGACCGTGTGTATGCAAGACAAGTTTGAGCCAACATCCGTCGGAAAAAATCCTAGGATTTTGTTGTCGGAATGTCCGAACAAAGTTCGACCGTGTGTACGGGGCATAAGGGTATGTAGCACACTCAATCCTAGACCAAAAAAAAAAAAGGATAACAAGTGTCAAGCCGCTGCAGTGGCCAGGCCATGCGTACAACCCAAGTACTCGTTTCCAGACTTAGGGTACGTAGCACACTCAATCCTAGACCAAAAAAAAAGATGACGTGTGTCAAGCCGCTGCAGTGGCCAGGAGATGTGATTTATTCTATGAATGTTGTGCTGAAGCAATCGGCATGATATCCGATGTGGACGGGCGATCCAGGTAATCACATCCGCACTATTCTCCCTGCGCCGTCCATCTGCCGCTCAGCCATCCTGTGCTGAGAAGTAATAGTCCGTCCAACCAATGACAGAACAGAACTGCCAAATCACTGTCACGTCACTGGTTGCCCTGCTAACTGGAGACTGCTGCAAATCTAGTAAACAAGTCCGGCTGGCTCGCGCATGCGCTCTGTAGTTAGTGGGTCATTTGTATACCTTTCCCTTTTATTATTTTTTTCTACTTAGTGAACTTTTTAGCGCTGTAATTAAATTTGCACTCTGCCTTCACCGTCTTTTGTAAATATTCAAAACAATTAACATTAACTCCTCCCTGCTCTTCTCTATCTGCTTTCTATTGGCTTAATTTGTTTGTACCTCTCCCCTCACCACGCCCCGTAAACTTTCTCTGCCCACCTGAAGGCTGAGGAGCTTTTTCTCAAATGATAATCACCCCACCCCTAAAAGAGAGGTTTTTTTTGTTTTTACCCAGCTATTACCTTAGCTTCTCCTTTGGTGTGCCAGTCCCGCCCCCTCGGTGGGGTGGTGTCTGTGGGTGTGAGTAGTGAGGGGAGAGAAGATGGCGGCTGTGCTTACAAGGGAGGTGAGTGATTGAGGGGGCCCTCACCTCTGTATCCTGTCTGAGCTGGGTGTGTGGTGGGGTGTCAGGAGCTCCTCCTGTACAGTATGTATCTATCCTCCTATATATACCCACCCCCCTCCATTCCTGTCTATAGAGAGAGAGAGAGATCACATCCTCTGTATATGTCACACCTAGACAGGTCCTCCCCTCCCCATCTATATACCATCACCTCCCCCATCTATATACCATCACCTCTGTGTATATACAGTCAGGTCCATAAATATTGGGGCATCGACACAATTCTAATCTTTTTGGCTCTATACACCACCACAATGGATTTGAAAAGAAATGAACAAGATGTGCTTTAACTGCAGACTTTCAGCTTTAGGGTATTTGAGGGTATTTGAGGGTATTTACATCCAGATCAGGTGAACGGTGTAGGAATTACAACAGTTTGTATATGTGCCTCCCACTTTTTAAAGGGACCAAAAGTCATGGGACAGATTAACAATCATCCATCAAACTTTCACTTTTTAATACTTGGTTGTAAATCCTTTGCAGTCAATTACAGCCTGAAGTCTGGAATGCATAGTCATCACCAGACACTGGGTTTCATCCCTGGTGATGCTCTGCCAGGCCTCTACTTCAACTGTCTTCAGTTCCTGCTTGTTCTTGTGGCATTTTCCCTTCAGTTTTGTCTTCAGCAAGTGAAAATGCATGCTCAATCCGGTGATTGACATGGCCATTGCATCACATTCCACTTCTTTCCCTTAAAAAACTCTTTGGTTGCTTTTGCAGTATGCTTCGGGTCATTGTCCATTTGCACTGTGAAGCGCCGTCCAATGAGTTCTGAAGCATTTTGCTGAATATGAGCAGATAATATTGCCCAAAACACTTCAGAATTCATCCTGCTGCTTTTGTCAGCAGTCACATCATCAATAAATACAAGAGAACCAGTTCCATTGGCAGCTATACATGCCTACGCCATGACACTACCACCACCATGCTTCACTGATGAGGTGGTATGCTTTGGATCATGAGCAGTTCCTTTCCTTCTCCATACTCTTCTCTTCCTATCACTCTGGTACAAGTTTATCTTGGTCTCATCTGTCCATAGGATGTTGTTCCAGAACTGTGAAGGCTTTTTTAGATGTTGTTTGACAAACTCTATTCTGGCCTTCCTGTTTTTGAGGCTCACCAATGATTTACATCTTGTGGTGAACCCTCTGTATTCACTCTGGTGAAGTCTTCTCTTGATTGTTGACTTTGACACACATACACCTACCTCCTGGAGAGTGTTCTTGATCTGGCCAACTTTTGTGAAAGGTGTTGCTGAGCTCACCGGTGCATTCTTTCTTTTTAAGGATGTTCCAAACAGTTGATTTGGCCACACCTAATGTTTTTGCTATCTCTCTGATGGGTTTGTTTTGATTTTTCAGCCTAATGATGGCTTGCTTCACTGATAGTGACAGCTCTTTGGATCTCATATTGAAAGTTGACAGCAACAGATTCCAAATGCAAATAGCACACTTTAAATGAACTCTGGACCTTTTATCTGCTCCTTGTAAATGGGATAATGAGGGAATAACACACACCTGGCCATGGAACAGCTGAGCAGCCAATTGTCCCATTTCTTTTGGTCCCTTAAACAGTGGGAGGCACGTAATTCCTACACCATTCACCTGATTTGGATGTAAATACCATCAAATAAAGCTGAAAGTCTGCAGTTAAAGCACATCTTGTTTGTTTCATTTCAGATCCATTGTGGTGGTGTATAGAGCCAAAAAGATTAGAATTGTGTCAATGTCCCAATATTTATGGACCTGACTGTATATACCTCCCCTCCCCCATCTATATACCATCACCTCTGTGTATATATACTTACCCTCCCCCATCTATATACCATCGCCTCTGTATGTATACCTCCCCTCGCTCATCTATATACCATCACCTCTGTATACATACCTCCCCTCCCCCATCTATATACCATCACCTCCCCATCTATATACCATCACCTCTGTGTATTTATACCTCCCCTCCCACATCTATATACCATCACCTCCCCTATCTATATACCAATGCCTCTGTATATATACCTACCCTCCCCATCTATATACCATCACCTCTGTATGTATACCTCTCCTTCCCCATCTATATACCATCAGCTCTGTATATATACCTCCCCTCCCCATCTATATACCATCACCTCTGTATATATATCTCCCCATCTATATACCATCACCTCTGTATATATACCATCACCTCTGTATTTATACCTCTCCTCCCCATCTATATACCATCACCTCTATATCTATTCCCCCTCCCCCCCGTCTATATACCATCACCTCTGTATACATACCTCCCCTCCACATCTTTATACCATCCCCTCCCCATCTATATACCATCACCTCTGTATACATACCTCCCCTCCCCATCTTTATACCATCACCTTTGTATATATATACCTCCCCTCCCAATGTATATACCATCACCTCCCAATCTATATACCATCACCTCTGTGTATATATACCTCCCCCATCTATATACCATCACCTCCCCCATCTATATACCATCACCTCTGTATTTATACCTCCCCTCCACATCTATATACCATCACTCTGCTCTGTATATTTACCTCCATATTTTTATACCATCACCTTTGTCTATATACCATCACCTCTGTATATATAACTCCCCTCCCCCGTCTATACACCATCTCCTCTGTGTATATATACCTCCCCTCCCTCATCTATATACCATCACCTTTGTATGTGTATATACAGTATGTTTTTTTTTTTGTTTTTTTTTTAATTGGATATGTTTTATAGCAGAAATAAAAAATATTGTTTTTCTCTTTCAAAATTTTTGGTCTTCTTTTTTTTTTTCGTTTGTAGCTCAGAAAATAAAAAGCCCAGTGGTGATCAAATACCACCAAAAGAAAGCTCTGTTTGTGTGAAAATATAATAATATAAATTTCATTTAGGTACAGCGTTGCATGACCACATAATTGTCAGTTAAAGTAATGCAGTGCAGTATAGCAAAAAATGGCCTGGTCATGAAGGGGGGTAAATCTTCCAGAGCTGAAATGGTTAAGGTTATGTGCCAATATTGAGTCCTTGGTTAGATGGGTAAATACACTATGCTAAAGCCAAATGTTCAATAGTTAGACTGTAAAGAAGGGGAGGATAAAAGGCAACTTGTGATGTACACTGTCCCCACTTCCATCGGACCTCCTGGCGGCGAGGTACGTCAGAAGTTCGGCCCCGTCCTCCACCCTCCTCCTTCCCCTGCTGTCGGGCCAGTAAGAGAGTGCAGCAATATGTGTAGCTGTTGACTTTTAATTTTTGGAGAAGGAGGCCAGAAAACCGCTGTAAGAGCTTACCGCATGGTTTATAAACAATATTTGTTGGCACATTTTTCATTTTGTGGTAAATACTGCATAATCAATTTTTTTTTTGTGAATTGGACTTTAATTACCGCATGTGATAATTTATGCAAATGAGTCACGTGACTGCGTTATCTCATATGCGGTAAACGTTAGTGAATTGACCCCTACATGTGCTTCTAGTGTCTGGGCTCAAAAAGGAAATGAGTCTGAAATGGAGCTGCTAACTTTGACAAAAAAGAGAACAAGAATGTCTCTAAAGGTTTTTCAGAAAAAAACACAGATTGCAATTCCATTTGGTCCTGAGCTCTTGCCAGAAGGCGTAGACACTGCCTGTAAAAATTCTGTGTCTGTGAAGAGTACATCTAAAGACTCCATGTGTGAGGGCCTGTCTGACTGGGTTTATTACAGAGCTAAGGTAAGTCCTCCTATTACAGCTAGCTTTGATAAACCTAAAGTTGAGCATCCAAAAATTGTAGGTTGGATTCTAATGTGTATGGTGAACTTAAAGTGGGAGTCCGGCGACCAATCTTCTTTTTTTTTTAGGTCATTGAGACACTTTGCTAACCCCAAAATAATACTCACAGTTTGGGTGTAATATTTCTGCCTCTGTTTTTGTACTGAAAAATAACTTAAAAAATGTGATGCTGGCTGTTTCCATCTTGCTTGTGGGCATGTGAAGCCCACAAGCATCGATTTCCGGGATGCGGTGAATACTGTTCATTCACAGCTTGTTCTCACGCATGATCATTGTTTCCGCACTGAATCTTGGGAAGCCTGAAACTAAGCTCCCAGGAGACAGTGCGGTGCCGGGGAAAGGCAATAAACACACCTACTCCCATGGGAGGAGAGACAGGAAGTGCCACAATAAAGTACAATATAAAGGTAATTACAGCGATAAAAACATTTTCGTGCGGCATTTGAACATCTATGCAATTAACTGAAGGGGGTAAGATTAAGTTAAAAATTTTAGTGGAACCCCGCTTTAAAGGGGTTTCTAAACCCTCATGTTTTTTCACCTTAATGCAACCTCTGCATTAAGGTGAAAAAACACCTGGCAGTGACCGGCCTACCAGCCCCCCCCCCCCCCCCCCCATTTTATTTACCTGAGCCCCGTATTTCCC